>NC_062539.1:1958588-2171088 GCF_022655615.1 Tachysurus fulvidraco
CAGAGAGAGAGACAGAGATACAGAGAGAGTGAGAGAAAGGGACAGAGACAGAGAGAGAGAGAGAGAATGAGAGAGAGAGAGAGAGAGAGAGAGAGAGAGAGAGAGCAGGAGAGTATAAAGCATTGTCCTGGTGCCTGTGCAGGTGATCTGGGTCAGAGACGACAGACATGCAGTAAGATGGCGCTGGAGCAGTTCAGTGATGTCGTACAGAGATGTGTAAGATCACGCAGGTTCACCTTTATTTATTAGTTTATTTGTCTTTTTTTATCTCCTCATTTTCTGACAATTTCTCCTCTGCTGATCCGCCGGTTCTCTGTGCAGCAACACGTTCAGGATGAAAACTTCTCTCCGGCCGACTTTGACGTGTTCCGCACGGCGGGGACGAGCTGCATCGAGCAGGGACACGGTGCTCACGTCCTCAGTGTCGTCATCGACGAGAGAAACAAAGTGAGACGGAACGGCGCACGACGTGACGCACGTTTTACTGCGGAGATATTTCACATTCACGCTGTTTTACTGATCGATGACCGATTGTGTTTATATTACAGAGTATCGTACACTGTATGGGCTGGAACCTTCTGGGACCGCTAGTCAAAGTTCTGCTAAAAAAGGAAGAGAAGAACCTGCATCACTGTCACGCCATCTTCTGTCATCTGCTGCAGGTGTGTGAGTCCACTGGAGATCAGCACACGACGTGACGTGACGTGACGTGACGTGATGTGACGTGACGTGACGTGACGGTGGATTTCTGTGTGCTTTCAGGTGTGCAGTCCTAAAGAGCTGCTGGTTGGTTTGCTGGAGCAGGTGGAGGAAGCTGATCCTGATGCTGTGGCTGAAAGCATCACTCTGCTGCTCACACCCTTACAGACAGGTGAGGAAAAAACTGCTGATATTAAACATGTGGACAAGAGACTAATTATTAATAATAGTAATAATAATACTTTTATTTTTATTATTTTGTCCTTTTTCTTTTTTATATATATTTGGTTTGTATATTCATTTTATGTAGATTTTTTTTATTTTAGGTCTGAAAAATTTCTCTGTTTTCATTTTCAATTTTCTCTCTTTCCTTTCTTGACTTTCATGTGACCTCTCTCTCTCTCTCTCTCTCTCTCTCTCTCTCTCCTGCTCTATCACTCTCTCCCACTCTCTCTCTCTCCTGCTCTCCCTCTCTCTCCCTCCCTCTCTCCTGTTCTCCCTCTCTCTCTCCCTCTCTCTCACTCTCTCCTGCTCACTCTCTCCTGCTCTCTCTCTCACACACTCTCTCCCTCCCTCTCTCCTGCTTTCCCTCTCTCTCTCACTCTCTCTCTCTCTCTCCCTCCCTCCCTCTCTCTCTCCCTCCCTCCCTCTCTCTCTCTCTCTCTCACTCCCTCCCTCCCTCCCTCCCTCCCTCCCTCTCTCTCTCCCTCTCTCTCTCACTCTCTCTCTCACTCTCTCCCTCCCTCTCTCCTGCTCTCCCCCTCTCTCTCTCACTCCCTCCACAGTGCTGTTGAAGTTGGGGAAGAGGAAGTCCTCGAGTCTGGGCATGACTCTCTCCACGGTGCTCAGTCAGGTGTCCAAACTTCCTGTTCCTCAGAGCCGAGAGCAGGAGGAGGACGACGTGTTCGGTTTGTGTCGCTGCTGCACGGCTCTGTCACGCTTCATCCGACCCTTTGTGGAGGAGATCAAAGAGAACATTCAGGAACGCCGCATCTCCAGGGACGATGAGCTCCGGGTGGAGATCCTGAAATTGTAGGTTTCTAAAGCTGGACATGACCTAACCTCTTCTGGTGAAACCTTGTACCCTAAGCTGGGTTTGTTCCAGGGCCAGAAAACATGACAAAGTGCTCATTATTAAAAAAAATAAATAAAATAAAACTCCTGAGAACCACTACAATAAAAAAACTAGGGACTAATAAACGTTAGTGCCTGCACTGTATTTTACTGTTCTGTAATAATTCTAGACAAACTCCTAAATAAGTCACAAACCGCCACTTTAATGTTTGAAACTCTAACAGCTACTGAATTTACTGCGCTTGTAAAAAGGCATCTGTTTGAAAGACAGACTGTGTGGATGCTACGCTAACGTGCTGTCGTTCCAGCTGTATGAAGAGTCTGAGCGAGCCGCTGCTGGACGTCCAGCTGAAGGATCAGGACACGTTAAAGACGTCTCCGCTCAGAGACTTCGCCACCGACGTCCTGGTAAGGAAACGGTTCTTGTTGGAAAGAATCACAAGAAATAATCACGTTTTTTTTCCTGCTCCACTGTGTAGCTTTTAATTGTTAATGAAACGACATTAAAATGAGTGACAATATTCCAAAATATAAAGGGCATCATCACTCATTCTCTCTCTCTCTCTCTCTCTCTCTTCCCCCCTCTCACTTTCTCTCTCGCTCTCTCTCTCTCTCTTCCCCCTCTTTCTCTCTGTGTAACTCCCTCTCCCCCTCTCTCTCTCTGTCTCTCTCTCTTTCCCTCTCTCCCCTCCTTCTCTCTGTGTACCCCCCCCCTCTCTCTCTGTGTACCCCCCCTCTCTGTGTGTATCTCTTCCCCCTCCCTTCCTCCCCTCTCTCTCTCTCCCTCCCTCTTTGTGTCTCTCTCTCTCCCCTCTCTCCCTCTCTTTCCCTCTCTCTCTTTCCCTCTCTCCCCTCCTTCTCTCTGTGTACCCCCCTCTCTCACTCTCTCTCTCTGTACCCCCCCTCTCACTCTCTCTCTCTCTGTGTACCCCCCCTCTCTGTGTGTATCTCTTCCCCCTCCCTTCCTCCCCTCTCTCTCTCCCTCCCTCTTTGTGTATCTCTCTCTCTCCCCTCTCTCCCTCTCTCTTTCCCTCTCTCTCCCTCCCTCACCCTCTCTCTCCCTCCCTCCCTCTCTATCTCTCTCTCTGTGTCTCTGTGTGTGTCTCTCCCTCCCTCCTTCCCTCTCTCTTTCCCTCTCTCTCTCTCTCTCTAGCTCACTCTGTGTAGTATTGGTGAGTCTCTCCTGGACTTGTTATCCCACAATATTATGCGGAAGCGCAACATTCCCGGATTCCTGGAGGAGGAAGTCCGATATCCGACGGAGTCTCTGGCGAGTCTGGCACACCTCCTGTTCGTGCACCATATCGCTGTGGACATGTTCCCTGCTGTGCTCAGGTACTGATCATCATCATCATCATCATCATCATCATCATGGCTCCAGAGTTAATACATGACATTCTCATCACCTGAGACTTTTATTCTTTGTATTTTTTTCAGCCCAGTTTTTGTCCTACAGTGTAACATGGAATACGTCGAGCTCTTACTCAGCAGGTAAACCTCTCTTCAGGTGCTGATTTAGTTGTTTATGGGTTTCTTTCTGCTCTAATCCTGACTCTCGGTTGTGTAACAGGACTGAAGAATCCCGGCTGCAGAAGGGGCTGGTAGGAACAGAACGCTTTTTAAAACAATAATCTAATAAAAGGTAAAAGAGGAACAAGACGAAGAATATTGCCCCTTTTCCACCAAAAAGAACCGGGTGCTGGATCAGAGCTAGCGCTGGTGCTGGTTCAAAGTTGGTTCAACTGGCGAACCTTCTAAGAACCGGTTTGCCTTTACATCGGTTAGAGAGCGTCACAGAGCCGAGTCTGACGTCACTGTATACGTGTCACGTTACACAGCAACGTTAGCGCAGCAGCGGCAAACACAAACACGACAACAACAATGGCGGATGTTGCTTTACTGTTAATGCTCATGGCTTTGTGAACCTACATTAGCATCCGACGTGTACGTGCAGCTCCGTGTAATCTGTATAAACGGAGGTTGTAATCGATAAAGTACATAACGTTATTTTATCATTAACACAGAAAAAAATTAGCCTTAGCATGTAGCTACCTACTATCATGTGTGCTGATAAGTCATCATATCGCGGTAAAGTAAAAGTGTATTAAACATTAGTATACTTAAGGTACATTATCAAATGCACTAACAGTAGCCCCGCCCACAGCCCCACCCACAGCCCCTAACGCAAGCAGTTCTTAAGTCTAGACCAGCAACGTACTTGAGAACCACTTTTCCTGGTTCAGAGCCGGTACTTTGGCTGTCGAAACAGAAAGAACTGTCTCTAAATTAGGCTCCGAACCTGCGCTCAAACTGCCTCGGTGGGAAAGGGGGAATAAGACGACACGGGAAAAAATTTTCAGAAAGAAAAAAATAAAGTGATGAAATAAAAAATAGGAGGTAGAAAGAAACAAAACAAAGTCGGCTGTTAAAATCATATATCGTCCTGTAGCGATGATGATGATGATGATGAGTAAAACCTCCACAGGAGCTGTATGAGAAGACGCTGGTGCGAGTGGAGGACAGCAGCCTGCCGTGTGACCTGCTGGATTTAAAATCCTTTTTAAACGTCCCACAGGTAGAGCAGCGTCCCTTCGTCCTACTTACGTATCTCATGCAAGACCCTCAGAAACACGAGCTCATACGTGATCTGTCTGTACGTTTGTGTATTTTTCAGAACATGGTTAAGGTGATGACGCTGTGTCCGCTTCAGGATGTGGTAAGACCCGCGCCGGGTTCTGTACGACCCGAGGAGTAAAACAGTGTGTGTGTCGTGTCGCGACAGGAAAATAATCAGCGACTGTCGATTCCGTGAATTGTTTAATTCCTCTCACGCTAACACCAGAAGTACAGCGGTCTGTTTGTTAGTAATGCGTTTATAACTGTTTCATGAGCGCCGTACGCTTATAGAACCTGCATACAGGCATCATAAGTGTAAGTTTCCATGGAAACGACACGACAAGAGTAGGATCACGACGTTGAGCCGAGCGATAAAAGTTTCATTCAAAATATTTTCTGATTCTACGTTTTGGCTTATTAGGAAGCTAGAAACACGTGTGTGTGTGTGTGTGTGTGTGTGTGTGTGTGTGTGTGTGTGTGTGTGTGTTTACAGAGGATTAAAGGACTCTCCGTGTTCCAGCTGAGCATCGACAAATTTAACACCGAGGCCAAATACAAGTTTTTCAGGTAAGTCTTTCGTCCAAAACATTTTTTCCTTTCTTTTTTATCACCTTTTGAACGTTTGCGTCAGAAACGTAACAGAACGGATCGTGACGTCGAGTCGTCCTGACGACGTCGGTATAACGTTGTGTTGGTGATTCAGGTGCATGTTGAAAACCAGTGAGCACGCAGGAGTGGAGGGCTTCATCATCAAGAACATCAAGAACCAGATCGACCTCGCCTTAAAGGTACGGCGCAGGAGTGCCGATCGAACCCGTCACGCACGTGACGCTTGCCCCGCCCACCGCCACACCCCCCTTGTTATGTTGTAAATGAATAAATTCGCCTGGATATGAAGTGTTTCATCGTGATTTTAACTGACTATGTTTTCCCTCCGTTGTAGCCTGGTCACGAGAACGACTGGTTTCTGGGGAAACATCTCCTGCCGTTACTGCGTCAAGCACTGAGTCTTCCTCAGGGACCAGAAACTGACCTGCTACACAATTTAGACCGGTAACACGACATTCCCCAAAATCAACAACTTCCTTTTCTTTCATTTTATCTCATTTGGCTGAATTTTTCTGTCCGTCCGTCCGTCTTTATATGGATCTGTCTCTCTATCTTTTTGTTTATCAGGGTAATGTGGAAATATTAAAGAATTTTACCTTGAACCTCTGTGTGTGTGTGTGTGTGTGTGTGTGTAGGATTATGGAGTCATTGAATCTGTTGCGTTATCTGCTAATCAGGGATAAAGAACGGCACAACGAGGTAGGAGATGTTCCAAAACTTTCATCTTCAGAAGTCTGCTGCATTTCCCAACATGCTCATGGTGTGTGTGTGTGTGACCCTGTGTTTGTGTTCGTGTGTGTGTGTGACCCTGTGTGTGTGTGTCCCTGTGTGAGTGTGTGTGACCCTGTGTTTGTGTTCATGTGTGTGACCCTGTGTTTGTGTGACCCTGTGTGTGTGTGTGTCCCCGTGTGTGTGTGTGTGTGTGTGTGACCCTGTGTGTGTTCCTCAGACTGGGATATGGAGTGAGTTGTGTACGATTGAGGAGAATTACCTGAAGCCCTTGCGCACAGGCCTGAACATGTCCCGAGCTCACTATGAGGCCGAGCTGAAGAGCACAAAGGAGAAGAACAGCAGCAGCAGCAGCAGCGCCGCAGGTCAGAGAGTTTAACAGTGTTTACTCGCTGGTGTTAAAGTAAATAAAACATTGTGTTTGTGGTAGTTTTCTGCAGCACAGTGTGACTTTGTTGTTGTTGTGTATTTCTTTAGAGACCTGCACGGTTACCGTCGGCAACGACACGTTACCCAACATGACTCCGGACATGCAGCTCCAGGTGCTGATTTACTTCATATTCTACCTTTTTAATCTGAAACCTTACACAGTATCCAGTAAGCAGCCGGTTTAACAAGGCTAATTATGTTTAAGTGTAAGGACAGACTGAGGCTTTACTTTGTTATTCCTGCTGGCAAAAGGACATGTTGATATTGTGCACGATGGAACCAGCGAAGTGTAGCCATTAGTTAGGAACCGAGAACCGTGTTTGTGTCTGTTTAACATCATAACACAATCCTGTGTGGCTTCTAATTAAATGGTCGTGAATTAAATGAATGACAATATTCAAAAATATAAAGAGCATCACTCATTCTCTCCCCCTCTCCCTGTCTCTCTCCATCTCTCCTCTCTCCATCTCCCTCTTTCTCTCCATCTCTGTCTCTCCCCATCTATCCCTCTCCATCTGTCTCTCCCTCTCTCCGTCCGTCTCTCCATCTGTCTCTCCCTCTCTCTCCCCCTCTCCCTGTCTCTCCTCTCCCCATCTATCCCTCTCCATCTCTGTCTTTCTCCATCTCTGTCTCTCCCTCTCTCCGTCCATCTCTCCATCTGTCTCTCCCTCTCTCTCTCCGTCTCCCTGTCTCTCCATCTCTGTCTCTCTCTGTCTCTCCGTCTCCCCTTCTCTCTCCATCTCTCCTCTCTCCATCTCTCCCTGTCTCTCCATCCGTCTCTCCCTCTCTCTCCGTCCTTCTCTCCATCTCTGTCTCTCTCCCTCTCTCTATCTCCATCTCTCTGTCCCTCTGCAGGTGTTGCAGTCGGCACTCTACACGTTCGACTTGATTGAGAGCGTCTTGGCTCGAATCGTGGAGATCGCCAAAGCTAAAGGAGAGACGTAGGGGGGTTTCACCCGGGAGCTTTACGACAAAACATCAGTCATAAAACAAAGCGGTTGTAGTGAGAGCGAACACTGATCAGGACACAGCCCTTAACCACCTACGCCGTGCTCGTGTACTAGTAGCCGTACGATGTGTCGTATCCAGGAGCTGCTCAGAAGAACTCTGTACTGTAGTCGCTTCAGTTTCGTCGATCACAAGCAAAAATTCAACACCAAAGGGATCATTTGGGCAACGAAAGTTATATTTTATATCAATTACAGACAGAAGGCGAGCGAAATAACTGGCGCACTTCTGAACAAACAGTGCAGGGTTACATTTAGTGTTGAATGAATGAGCCAATGTATTTAAAGAGATTTCTCTTAGTGAAAATAATAAATCATGGATAATTTCCAGACATTTAATAAAAAGTTCCCTTTTTGTACAACTTGACTGCACGTTTACAAATCATTTTATCTTGAAGTTATTAATCGTTAATCTGGCACATAAGTAGTTACCGTGCTATACTGAATCACACTGAAATGATTCTGAATCATATTTATTGAATCATAAAGAGTCATTTAGATAAAACAATGCTACATTTTAGTTTTTAAGGAAGAAATAATAATAAAAAATGCTAGAGATGTTCTTAACGTAATGACCTACGGTGTGTTTATGAAACCTCCGATAAATAAATATACACTAAATATATAGTACATTATATTACAAAGGTTTTCCCCTGAGGATAATTACGACTAACCTGCCGGATAAATATCTGATCAGTCCCTGATGTCTTTAAACAGCGGATGCTGCACTGCCGTAGCTGCAGTGATTCTCGTGGCTGGGTTTAAATCTAACAGTTTGTCCAGAAGATCGTAAACCTCGTCAGAAACCGCGTCCCATCCCGCACCGTGCGGCTCTGCGGCGTTATCCTCCGCACAGCTCTGTTTCTCCGCTCGGTTGCCGGGTCGTGCTTTTTTAACGTCCGCAGGATGACGCGAGACCTGGAACTCCTCCGGGAGCGAGTCGTCCTCGCAGGAGCGCAGTCCTCTCAGCGTCTCGCACAGGATCCTCAGGTCGAGTCGGGGAAGCTCGCGGCTACACACCACCGCCTTGCCTGCGTCACATGACCGAGATGAGATCGGCGGCTTCGGCATGAACATCGCGCGTAAATACAAAGAGGGAAAACGTACCGAATTTCTTAGCCGCCTGCACGGTTTCTCTCGAGCCGCGGATAGTCATGATCTGAGTCAAGGCCATCAGGTCGTCATTGGCTTTGAAAAACGGATACCGGCCACTCAGGAGGGAGAGCAGGATGACGCCGGCAGACCACACGTCGATAGCTAGAGGAGAGTAAAAGTGCAGTTAGATTATAGAGATCATCTAAAATTAGGACTAGGTGTGAAATCCTGTACTCAGTGCATCATGGCCTCACCGGTTCCTTGGTCAGGACACTTGGTCAGAACTTCCGGAGCCCTGAATCCTGGCGTTCCTGCTCTCGGAGCCACCTGCTGCTTCCTGTAGAGAAGAAAGGATCGAGTAAATCAAATCTAGAGACCCTCTATAGATACAGCGCCAACACGTTCTGCTTTAAGTGCTCATGAATATTCACAAATTATCTATACACTTGTTTGGCGTGTTTGTAACCGTCACTTGGTTTTATTCAAGCATATTATGCAAATGAGCAGAAGTGGGCGTGGTTTGTTACAGCTGGTGTTACCTGGACAGACAGATGTTGCAGATGCGGTCGGTCATATAGCAGCTGCAGGTAAGAGACAGGTTTAGCGTCACAGGTTTTGTTTTCTGGTTGGTCGCCGGTGCCCGAGCTGGGACAGCCCGGCGTTTTGTGGAGACGAGCTTACGTGGAATGATGTCGTCGGTCTTTGTAGGTTTTATCACAGGTCCCTGAAACAGTAACATGCAAAGAAAGTTCTGAAGGGGAAAAAAACCCATAAGCGGAGATTTACACTGAAATAATAAGAAACTACTCACCTCGGTTTTATCCGTGAGCGTCTTAGTGGTGTTGACGCTGTTGAGGTTTCTCTCGCAGAACACAGAACGAGACCCTTTACAAAGTCCCATCAGCTCCTGAGAAAGGAAACGAGAATGACGTCAGTACAGGCTGGAGAAAGAAGCGTCAGAGACACGGACAAAACGAGTGCATGAGACGCTGTGGCTCTTATTTAATCAGGCTTTTGTAGAACAATATACTATTAAATGCTCTATTCGAAACGCAGAGGCTTTAAAGCGTCCGTAGTGGAAACGTATAGGCTTTAAAGCGTCCGTAGTGGAAACGCAGAGGCTTTAAAGCGTCCGTAGAGGAAACGCAGAGGCTTTAAAGCGTCCGTAGAGGAAACGCAGAGGCTTTAAAGCGTCCGTAGAGGAAACGCAGAGGCTTTAAAGCGTCCGTAGAGGAAACGCAGAGGCTTTAAAGCGTCCGTAGAGGAAACGCAGAGGCTTTAAAGCGTCCGTAGAGGAAACGCAAAGGCTTTAAAGCGTCCGTAGAGGAAACGCAGAGGCTTTAAAGCGCCCGTAGAGGAAACGCAGAGGCTTTAAAGCGTCCGTAGAGGAAACGCAGAGGTTTTAAAGTGTCCGTATAGGAAACGCAGAGGCTTTAAAGCGTCCGTAGAGGAAACGCAGAGGCTTTAAAGTGTCCATAGAGAAGATGTGACACATGTTGTTAGATATGTACATTAGGAAAATAAATGTATAGCACCATAAAAGGAGGGATGAAACAAAAGGAAGCCGAGTTGAATAAAAAGAGAGATTTTCAGTAGCCTTAAAGCTGCTAAATGTTTAAACTAAGACCCGAAGAGAAACGTTTGTGTCCCAGACAGAAACAGAAACCTTGGTGTGTTTTGTGCGCTGGTTTGGATACGGTCTTTTCACTAGCACTTTTGTGGACGTGTGCGGTGCACAGCTCCTCGTGTTAGGGGGTAAAGGAACCAGAGCCTGTTTCCCGTGTGATTCTTTCTGAGCTTTCTGAGATTTCACCACCTTTAACAGCTCGATCTGAGTGTCAGGAGTTCCCTGAGCCAGGCCAAAATCCACCAGCGCGTACCTAACAACACACACACACACACAATATGAACTACTATCTTTTGTGTACATAGTGCTGCATTTTGTAAACTTTTCTCCCCATTTTCATCATTGTGAGGTTTTGTACCACGGCGATATTAAATCCTGCATTGTGATTGGACAGAGGTGGTGTTGAATTCTCTATTAAAGCAGCTCTGACTGTAGTTCAGCTGCCAGTCACAGGTTTATATAAATAGTAGCATTAAAACTGCTAGAAACTGTTAAAATAAAAATATCATCTTGTCCTTCTACTGAAAAGTACAAGATGTAGCTCTGCTTCTTCACATTATAGAACAGTTTTAAAGGGGGCACATACTTTTTCTCCCGCCGGTTGTACAGGAAGTTGGTGGGCTTGATATCCCGATGGATGATCCCGAAATTGTGTATGTGCTTCAAGGCTTTGAGTAAATGATAAATGTAGTGACGAACCTCCTCGAAACTCAGCTTCTCAACAATGTCCTAGAGAAGACACGGAAGTTTCAGTTGAACCCACATCCTTTTACGCTGATGTTTCATCTCTCACATCATCTTTATTCTGTTTACCACAAAGGCCTGATGCTCCATGTAGGGCATAACGATCACCACGTGGTGGTCCTTCCTGAAGCAGTAGGTCACTCCCATCACGTTCTCTGTACCGCTGTAACACAAAAACATCAGTGGTTGCAGATTCATCCACACAGACAGACAGACAGACAGATAGACACAGGCAGGCAGACAGACAGACAGATAGACACAGACAGACAGATAGACACAGGCAGGCAGACAGACAGATAGACACAGGCAGGCAGACAGACAGACAGATAGACACAGGCAGGCAGACAGACAGATAGACACAGGCAGGCAGACAGACAGATAGACAGACAGATAGACACAGGCAGGCAGGCAGACAGGCAGACAGATAGACACAGGCAGGCAGACAGATAGACACAGGCAGGCAGACAGACAGACAGACAGACACAGGCAGACAGACAGACAGACACTCACGCACGCAGACAGACAGACACGCACGCAGACAGAGACACGCACGCACGCAGACAGAGACACGCACGCACACAGACAGAGACGCACGCAGACAGACAGACACGCACGCAGACAGACAGACACGCACGCACAGACAGACAGACACGCACGCACAGACAGACAGACACGCACGCACAGACAGACAGACACGCACAGACAGACAGACAGACACGCACGCACAGACAGACAGACACGCACGCACAGACAGACAGACACGCACAGACAGACAGACACACACGCACAGACAGACAGACAGACACGCACAGACAGACAGACAGACACACAGACAGACAGACACGCACGCAGACAGACAGACACGCACGCAGACAGACGACACGCACGCAGACAGACAGACAGACACGCACGCACGCACAGACAGACAGACACGCACGCACAGACAGACAGACAGACACGCACAGACAGACACGCACGCACAGACAGACAGACACGCACGCACAGACAGACAGACACGCACAGACAGACAGACACGCACGCACAGACAGACAGACACGCACGCACAGACAGACAGACACACACGCACAGACAGACAGACACACACGCACAGACAGACAGACACACACGCACAGACAGACAGACACACACGCACAGACAGACAGACACACAGACAGACACGCACAGACAGACACGCACGCACAGACAGACAGACACGCACGCACAGACAGACAGACACGCACGCACAGACAGACAGACACGCACGCACAGACAGACAGACAGACACGCACGCACAGACAGACAGACACGCACGCACAGACAGACAGACACGCACGCACAGACAGACAGACACGCACGCACAGACAGACAGACACGCACAGACAGACAGACACACACGCACAGACAGACAGACACGCACGCAGACAGACAGACAGACAGACACAGACACACACACAGACAGACAGACACACACAGACAGACAGACACACACACAGACAGACAGACACGCACACACTGAAGGTCTCTCACCCTGCGACAGTTAAACACTGCAGCTCTGCAGCGATCCGCACCGGGTGACTCGTAGGGATCAGATGCTTCAAAGCAAACATCTCTCTCGTCCCGTCGCTCATCTGTGCTTCTCCCAGATACACAGAGCTGAACGTACCTAACGTAGGACCACAGATTTATTTACATGAGATAACACTTTATTTTTATTTAAAGTTTATAAATGCACAAAAATATTAATAACAGAATTAAACCACTTCTAATTAAATAATTCCCTTTGTAAATTTCCTGAGTAACTTGAGGTCATAGTAAGACTTTAATCCCGCTGTTTGATCTTAAATAAATGATTAAATGGATGAATGAATAAATAAATGTTTGCATGGATGTAAATAAAGAGGAAAAGATGAGAAACCTTCTCCAATTTTATCGGTAATTCTGAAAACTTTAGAAAGCTGTGGTACAACTTCATAAAGGTATTCAATGTCCAGCTGAACATCTCCTGAAACACAAACACACACAGTGAGTATCAGTACACACACACTATCAGTACACACACACAGTGAGTATCAGTACACACACACATTATCAGTACACACACACACACACACACAGAGTGAGTATCAGTACACACACACATTATCAGTACACACACACAGTGAGTATCAGTACACACACACAGAGTGAGTATCAGTACACACACACACAGAGTGAGTATCAGTACACACACACACAGAGTGAGTATCAGTACACACACACACAGAGTGAGTATCAGTACACACACACACAGAGTGAGTATCAGTACACACACACACAGAGTGAGTATCAGTACACACACACACAGAGTGAGTATCAGTACACACACACACAGAGTGAGTATCAGTACACACACACACAGAGTGAGTATCAGTACACACACACACAGAGTGAGTATCAGTACACACACACACAGAGTGAGTATCAGTACACACACACACAGAGTGAGTATCAGTACACACACACACAGAGTGAGTATCAGTACACACACACACAGAGTGAGTATCAGTACACACACACAGAGTGAGTATCAGTACACACACACACACACACACACAGAGTGAGTATCAGTACACACACACACACAGTGAGTATCAGTACACACACACACACACACAGAGTGAGTATCAGTACACACACACACACACACACACACACACACAGAGTGAGTATCAGTACACACACACACACACACACACAGAGAGTGAGTATCAGTACACACACACACACACACACACACACACAGAGTGAGTATCAGTACACACACACACAGAGTGAGTATCAGTACCACACACACACACACAGAGTGAGTATCAGTACACACACACACACAGAGTGAGTATCAGTACACACACACACACACAGAGTGAGTATCAGTACACACACACACACATCAGTACACACACAGTGAGTATCAGTTCACACACACATCAGTACACACACGAGTATCAGTCCACACACACACAAACACACACACACAGTGAGTATCAGTACACACACACATACACACAGTGAGTATCAGTACACACACACACACACAGAGTATCAGTACACACACAAAAACACATTATCAGTACACACTCACAGTGAGTATCAGTACACACACAGACAGACACACAAACATACACACACAGACAGACACACAGACAGACACACAAACACACACACACAGACACACCGTGAGTATCAGTACACACACACAGACAGACATACAGTGAGTATCAGGACAGACAGACAGACAGACAGACACACACACACACACACACACAGTACACACACACACACACACACACACACACACACACACAGAGCATAATTAATGCTAACTATTTAATAACATGATGAACTTTTACTCACTGGACATTTTCCGTTTTTCTGACTGTTTTACATCCTCAACACCGACCGCGAGACTCTGAGGCGCCTCCATGACGATAAAAAAAACTAACTAAATAAAAAAAAGAAATACAACAATGTTTTATCGAATTAATCCACAGGAAATCAAGTTAGGACAAAAGCAGCGAGAACTTTAAGCGCTCTTGCGTGTACAAGTGTCCATAAACTATGGCCGTATCCCAAACACCTCATTATTAAAGAGAAGATTCCCTACGTAGTGCGCACCAGCCTTCGTTTCGCTCCCTACATATAAAGGGGTCTGGGAGGCGATTGGGACGAAGCCCACATACATACAGCTAACGTTTATTCGTTTTAAAATTCAACGAAATGTAAATTAAATAAGACAAAAGCACCGTCAATGCACATAAAGTCGTCCTTTCGGTTCATTCCTGTAATAAAACGCATTAGAATAAAAAAATAAAGTAAAACTTACAGTACTGAGAAAGATGATATGCTAATAGGCTAATCGGCTAATCCGTCCAAAAACTCGCGCGTAAATTCGACGATCACGTGACTTACACCGAACAAACAATGCTAGCGTTACCATTTTTCAATTTAAAGGTTCGGTGATATGTCGTATTAATTTTGCAGCGTTTGTATTCTAGTCGTTTTTATGTCATTTTTGTGTCGTGTGTTTTTCCTCATGTTTTGCTTATATACTGGTGTGTGACCTCGAACGGTCGTAAAGTGACTACTTTTATTTTGAAACTTCCATCTCGTTACAATAGTCATGGAACGTAGCTAAGCTATCGGTAGCATGCAAGCTATGTTTATTTTCCATTATTATTATTGTTGTTGTTGTTATTATTAATTTTATTTAGTAAGTGTTTAGTTATATTATTACATGGTGAAGTGCTGGAAAGTGCAGTAGGCTCTGGTCATTAAGGGTGAAAAAGATCTAAAAGAAAGAAAGAAAGAAAGAAAGAAAGAAAGGAGGGGAAGGGGAGAAGGGAAGGAAAGAAAGATCTAAAAGTAAGTAAGAAAGAAAGAAAGAAAGAAAGAAAGGAGGGGGAAGGGAAGGAAAGAAAGAAAGAAAGGGAAGGTGAGAAGAGAAGGTAAGAAAGAAAGGAGGGGAAGAGGAGAAGGGAAAGAAAGAGAGAGAAAGAAAGAAAGAAATGGATAAATTTGTAGTCCGTATTTCAAAGAATGATGAGGCAAAACAAGGACAACAACACGAGGAGAAAGTGTACAAACAGGCAACAATAGAGTCTTTAAAGGTCAGTGGTCATTCATCTGAATCCTTTATTTTACTGTTTATCTCATTAATAATAATAATAATAATAATAATAATAATAATAATACATTAGTCAATCTGTTATAATTAAGAGAGGGAACGACTGGAGGAAGAGGTGAATATTGTGGAGCAGGAAATAGCAAAGATTATAAAAAGATGAGGTGAGGAAGAGTGTGAGGAGGAACAAGAGTGGAAAGGCTGTTGGACCCAGGTGACACCCCTGTGGAGGTGTGGAAGTGTCTAGAAGAGACAGCAGTTGCCTGAGGAATGGAGGAGAAGTTTCTAGTGATGATCTTTAAGAACAAGTCTGATGTGAAGAGCTTTAGAACCTACAGAGGTATGAAGTCGACGAGACACACGATGACGCTCTGGGAAAGTGTAGTGGAAGCTGGAATAAGAAAAAAGTGGATATTTGTGAGCAGCGGTATGGATTCATGCCGGGGAAGAGCACGACTGATGCGGTTTCTGCTCCGAGAAGGTTAATGGAGATGTACAGAGATGGTCGGAAGGAGACGCACAGCGTCTTTGTGGATTTAGAGAAAACGTATGACAGGGTGGCGAGAGAGGAGTTATGGTACCGTAGGAGGATGTCAGGAGTGGCAGAGAAGTACGTCAGATCAGTTCAGGATGTGTATGAGAGGAGCATGACGGCTGTGGGATGTGCTGAAGGTCAGACAGAGGAGTTCAAGGTGGAGGTGGGGATGCATCAAGGATCGGGTTTGAGTCCCTTCTTGCTTGTTATGGTGATGGACAGGTTGACTAATGAAGTCAGAGAGGAATCAACATGGATAATGATGTTTGTGGAGGACATTGTGATCTGTTGTGAGAGGAGGGAGCGGGTGGAGGAACATGTGGAAAGGTGGAGGTCTGCTCTGGAAAGAAGAGGAATGAAAGTCAGTCGTAGTAAGACAGAATAAACGTGTATGAACGAGAGGGAGGGAAGTAGAAGAGTGAGGTTACGGGGGCTGAGGGTCAAGAAGGTGCAGGAGTTTTAATTACTTTGGGTCAACCAGCTAGTGCGACAGGGCATGTGGAAAAGAGGTGAAGAGGTGAGAACAGTTGGGTGGGAGTGGGTGGAGAGGAGTGTCAGGAGTGTTGTGTGTGACAAACGAGTGTCAGCAAGAATGAAAGGAAAGGTGTAGAAGACAGTAGTGAGAGCAGCTCTGCTGATGGGTTAGAGACTGTAACAGTGAGGAAAAGACACGAGGCAGAGATGGAGGTAGCAGAGACGAGGATGCTGAGGTTCTCTTTAGGAGTGACGAGGATGGACAGGATCAGGAACGAGCACATCAGAGGGACGGCTCAGGTTGGCCGTTTTGGGGACAAGGACAGAGAGACTAGATTGAGATGGTTTGGACATGTACAGAGGAGGGAGATGTTTATATCGTTAGAAGGATGTTGGAGATGGAGCTGCAGGTCAGAGGACAAGAGGAAGGACAAAGAGGAGATATACAGTATGGATGTGTTCAATGAGGACATGAAGGTAATTAGAGGATAGAGTTCGGTGGAAACAGACGATTCGCTGTGACGAGCCCTAACAGAAAAAGCAGAAAGTAGAAGAAGAAGAAGAAGGTCAATCTGTATTAAAATGTTAATATCAAATGTAATAATACTCTGTATGAGAATGTCGGTTGCTCCTGATGGCTGATGTGGACATAAAATGGATGGTAATTTGTACTGAAACGAAACATTCTGTGTGAATCCTTTTTTTTTTTTCTGCACAGAGAGTCGTGGTGATCGAGGACATCGAAAGGTTCAAGTCTATCTTAGAGTTGCCCGGTCAGACCAAAGAGAACATACTAAATGCCCTGACAGAGCTGGACAAGAAAGTCCCTTCCAAAGAAGTCCTCAAGTCTACCAGGATTGGTGAGAAATTGTCTTCATCTTAAACACGAGCAGGAAATATAAGAAATATAAACAAAACGAAATATAACAAAACGCGTCCCATTTCTAACAAGTCATTAAGGGAGTCAATTGCGAGTCCAAGGAGTCGTATCAGTAGGAGTCAAATGAACCGACTCACTGAACAGATACAGAGTTTATCTATATCACTGTAGCTGAGTGAGCAATAGGACAAATAATCATAAGTATAAACATTTACTTATATACACTAAAAAATGTACCATTGAAAATGAGAGAGAGGTTTTTAAAGATCTGTAACAATTAAACGAATATCTGTACATTTTAAAAGCTTAAGCACAATGTTTGGGAATATTTATAAATAAAGTTATATACAAACATTTATATATATATATATACACTGTATATTTGTGTAGATCTATATCACAATATCTGTTGCTATGATTCCTTTATAAATAAATATATAAAAGGAGTCGTCTCATCATTTAGATAGAAATTTTTACTTGTAATCCACTGATCAGAACATGAATGTATATTTTCTCTCTCTCTTTCTCTCTCTCTCTATATATATATATATATTTATATATTTATATGTATAAAAATATATTGATAAATATATATGTATATATAATATATATATATTGATAAATCTATATGTATATATAATATATATATATATTGATAAATATATATGTATATATATATATATAAAAATATATTGAAAAATATATATATAAAAATATATATATCTATATATATATATATATATATATATATATATATATATATATATAGATGTTTATATATATATATATATATATATATATATATATATATATGTATAAAATATATTGATAAATATATATTATTTTATATATATTGATATATTATAAAAAAAATATATGTATATAATATATATACTATATTGATAAAATATATATGTATATATTAAAACCTATACTTGATAATATATCTTAAAAAATATCTATAAATATAATATGTGTTCTATAGTGTTTATATATATCTATCTATATATATCTTGTGATATATATCTAAATATATATACACAATATCAATATATCGCTGTCCTTACTATATCTTCTCACAAATCTCTGCGTGTATATAAAAATGATTTGATCATCTATAGAATATGAGAGATCTCTATAGCTGGGCTCGCTATCGCCTAATATCTCCCTATCTATCTCGCGTCTCGTGTGTCTCTCTCTCTCGCTGTCTCTCTCTCTCTCTCTCTCTCTCTCTCTCTCTCTCTCTCTCTCTCTCTCTCTCTCTCTCTCTCTCTCTCTCTCTCTCTCTCTCTCTCTCTCTCTCTCTCCCTCTCTCTCTCAGGTCACACAGTGAACACGCTGCGTAAGAAGCACCCAGACCCTGAGGTGAAGTCTTTAGCTCGGCAGGTTTACACACACTGGAGGACTTTCATCGAGGAGAACACCAACAAGCCGTCACTGGAGGTCCGCTGTGATAAACAGAGCGAGGAACTGAGGAGCAACGGCAGAAAGATCCTGGCTAACAGCTTGGGGTTAGAGGTGAGTCCACATTCCTGCACATCTCAATCGGCTCACTGTTTAAAATCCGAAACGCATTGAACGTGATGTTTGGGGATCGTGTGTCGTTCTGTCAGGCTGATGCCGCCCTGGTGGACAATGTGGAGAGGGAAGTGTTTCACCAGTGTTCACGATTAATCAGCAGAGCGTACAGGAGGACCGTGAGGGCGCTGGTGTTCGCTCTCAAACACAAACCGGACCTCAGAGCTCAGGTGAAGGACGGCAGGATCGCTGTTAACGTCCTCGTCAGCAACCACAAGAAGAAACTGTGACGCTGATATCAAAGGGACGATACACACACACACGCACACACACACACACACAGACATATACACACGCACACACACACACACACACACATACACACACACACAGACATATACACACGCACGCAAACATACACACACGCATACAGACATACTGTACACACACGCATACAGACATACTGTACACACACGCATACAGACATACTGTACACACACGCATACAGACATACTGTACACACACGCATACAGACATACTGTACACACACACACACACACACACACACACACACACATACACACACACACAGACATATACACACGCACGCAAACATACACACACGCATACAGACATACTGTACACACACACATACAGACATACTGTACACACACGCATACAGACATACTGTACACACACACATACAGACATACTGTACACACACACATACAGACATACTGTACACACACGCATACAGACATACTGTACACACACGCATACAGACATACTGTACACACACACATACAGACATACTGTACACACACACATACAGACATACTGTACACACACGCATACAGACATACTGTACACACACACATACAGACATACTGTACACACACGCATACAGACATACTGTACACACACACATACAGACATACTGTACACACACGCATACAGACATACTGTACACACACGCATACAGACATACTGTACACACACACATACAGACATACTGTACACACACGCATACAGACATACTGTACACACACGCATACAGACATACTGTACACACACGCATACAGACATACTGTACACACACACATACAGACATACTGTACACACACACATACAGACATACTGTACACACACACATACAGACATACTGTACACACACGCATACAGACATACTGTACACACACGCATACAGACATACTGTACACACACGCATACAGACATACACACACGCAGATCAGATACACACACGCCCTATTTATTGTTTATTATTTTCCATAGTTTTAAATAGTTTTTAACAGATTAAATATAAACCACATTTATAGATTTTATTTACAAACACAAATCTAATCATCTGCATTTGGTTTATTTCATCTTTTTGTTATTATCGTGTTATATTTTTGCTCCACAGCTTTTAATACTTTTTATACGTGACACACAAACCATAAGATCATTAAAATAGAAATGGATTTTTAATCATAAACGATTATTTATTTATTTACTTACCTACTTATTTATTTGTTTATTTTGGGATGAACCTGAATGTGCTTTTGTGACTCAGTGTTTTTTTTTTTTGTTAAATATAAATAAATAAATAAATCGGCTCGACGCGTCACAGAGAAACCACAAAGTAACGTAAACGCGTCCGTCCTGATAACGTCCCAGCTTCAACTCTGACCTCTACAAGGCGCTGACACTCGGGACTTTGTTCTCTACACATCCTTCGGTGTTTGTCCCTGCGAACGAGCCGTCGCTATAGAAACGATAACGTATAAGGACGAGCACGTTAATATAAACTTGTGCTTCTGTCAGAGAGAAACAATCGACGCCTGTCGACCAATCAGAACACCGCTGCGGTCTGCGGTACGTCCGAGTTACAGATCGAGATGAAATCAGAACTGGTCAGGCGGAGCATCTAGAGCAGCACAAGCCACACGATGGCTATGAGCATGAGGATGACGGCCAGCACGCAGACGCTGATGAAGACGATGTCGCTGGTCTCGTGAGCTTCAGGCTCTGCTCTCTGAGCACCCTCGAGGCTCTTGGACTCCTCGGCGAGTCGGGCGAGTTCGTTCATCCGGATCCGATCCTCCGCCGAGATGATGCTCACCGACGCCACCTTCCTCTGCGCATCACACTGCACCTCGTACTCCTGAACGCTCTGCTGCTTTCCGTCTGAGAAGTCGATGTAGAGCGTGTTGACCAACATGGTGACGTTCTGACGTTTCTGTAAGAGGAGGTGAAGCAAAACCTCGGAGTTTGTTATGTTCTAACTGTAACAATAAGTCACACAGTATTGTGCGGTTTAAACCTCCACCTCCACGTCGTACCTGACCGGCGGTCCCACAGCTGACGAAGCGAGCCAGGATCTTGTAGCTCGTCGCCGTCATCTGAGCCGAACAGGATGGGTTTCCGAGGTACACGCTGTCGCGGTCCAGCTGCGGCAAAGCCTGCTGGGAGATCTGGATCTGAAACTCGGTTCTGGTGCAGCTCACGTTCACCGGTACGACTGAGACGCAAATAGAAAACAACACACGCAGAGAAACCTTCAGCGACGGAGGCATTTATACCTGTCAATCACAGTGATATGCAAATTAACTGATGAGGTCATAATCAGGAAAGTCGGTTTTTACGTCACATTTACATCCTTATTTACATCGCCGAAGCCGGTTTGTAAAATAATCCACAAAAATAACCCATAATGTTATTATAATTTTTTTAAAGGGGGCGGAGTCAGTGAACTGAATGGGAGGAGCCACAATGAGAAGCTTTGCAGCTATAGAGACTCTTAAACTTCTACATAAAATGATCATCTTTAATTGTCTGAGATACAAACCGACTTTTGTAGCCCACACGATGGGACGGATTTTAATTCGGGATTCATAAATTTGTATTTGTTGGTTGTTTCTGACAAAAATTTGCCCCTTGGTGCTGTTTTAGGGGGAAAAAGAAGTAAATATGGTGTTAAGTGTAGATCATGCTGAACCCCTGGTGGACTCTCACCTCCGGTATAGGAAGCAGAAAAACCCTTGAACGCGACGTTCCGGTCCGTGTTCAGGACCACCAGTAGTTTATTTGCCCTCGACGTCAGAGGCCGAGGCCTTTCAGCCCCACACCAGCGTCCCAGCGAGACATCTGTCTCACTGTCACCATCGTACACGGCTACGGAGTCGAAATCGCAGGAGTTGGTCAGGCTGTTCTGATCCTCCAGCTCCATGAGTGGGATGAACAGCTTGATCCTGTAGCCCGGGGGCAGATGCACCCTCCAGTGGCACTTCATGTTGTTGGGGTAGATGTTGGGGTAACTGGGACTAGTGAAATTCCCGCTGATGGCCTTCAGCACCTTCTGGCACTCGGCTGATGATGTACGGAGAAGATTTTGTTTAATTTTATTTCCTTTATTTAAAGAAATGAAGGTATAATTTTTAGTTTTTAAAAATGTATACGGTATAAAACGAGTCTTTGAGTTCTTACCCGAGTAATAATGAGCTTTAAATCCTCGTCCTCCAATATTAAAGTCTGACTTAAACACGACCAGCAGCTGATTGGACGTGGAGACGGTGTTGGGCGGTCGTTTGTTTCCGCAGTAGTTCCCGATGTGACGGTGTTGGACCGTCGGTCCATCGAACAGCGCGATGTAGTCAAAGTTACAGCCTTCGTTATTCTCCAGTTGGAAGTCCAGGAAGTCCAGCGTGACGACGCTGCGATTGGACACGTGGATCATCCACGAGCACTCTGCGTTATTACTGTACTCGAGCGGGTAACCTGGGCTGGAGATTACCCCTGAGATTCCCGTCAACACACCGCCACACGTATCTGCCCGGCGACACAAGTTATTACCTGTGCAGTGTTATAGACAGACTTACATGATTGAGGTGTGTTGTGGTTTCGTTACCTTTCCTGTATCCCACCAGGAAGCCCGTGCGTGCCACGTGGCGGTCCGAGTGGAAGATGATGGACATGATGTTCCAAGATGAGCTGAACTGAGGCGGTGTGGCATCTCCGCAGAACTTCCCCAGGAGGTTGCCTTCGTCCTCCGAGACGCCGTTGTAGATCTTGACGTAGTCGTAGGCGCAGTCTGCATGGTACTCCAGCTCAAAGTGGTGGAACGTCAGGAGCACGGACGAACCCTCGGACACCACGATCAACCAGGAACAGTCAACGTCGTATGGATAAAGACCCGGGAAGTTCGGGCTGGAGATGTTGCCGCTGGAGGAAGGAGCCAGGATTCCTCCACATTTTACACCTACAAAGAAACAGATGATAAATAAAAAGCGAAACGTTTTTTTTTTTGCTCCGAATCCATTAACAAGTGTCATTATGGTAGGTCTGTAATGTGGAACATGTTCCTGCAGTAACATCTACAGAGTTCCTGTTACACTGTAATACACATGTTATAAATACTGTACAGGATCTGGTCTGTATTCCAGGTTAGAATGATAACAGATAAGAAAGATAAGAGCTGATGCATTACTTGACTGATCACCTTCATCACCTATGAGCCGAATCACTTTCCACTAGTGATGTGGCGAATCGGCTCTCTGATTCGATTCTTTTCTACGAAAAGTTTTTACTTTTTTTTTTCTTTCATACTGTGTAGATGTAAGCGATGTTAATGACGATTATTATCATCTGACTGATTTCATTCTGTTTACCCGAATAAATGTCACCCCCTGAGCACTGCCTTGGCGAGTCACTTAGATAAGAGTCACTTAGAAAAGATTCATACGATTTCATTATTGATACGATTCATTCCGGCTTCGTTTGCACTGTTAATTTAATAACGTCGTTACAGACTCGTGAATGTTGACTCACAGAATCTGTTCGTCTTGTGTTTATTTAAAAAAACAAAAACAAACAAACACAGAAAGAAATGGTAATGAGAGTCGATTCACCTAAAAACACAATTGACTCTTAAGGGCGTCTGAATAAATGCCGTAAACAAGCCACATATATTTATTTTAATACTGTAGTGGAAAGCGAAATCCTCCAACAATGATCATAAATGAATTTAGATTTTTAAATAAATATAGCATATGTTTGTTACTGTTGATATTTAATGAATGTGAGGAGTTTTTGCTAGTTTGTGGTGTGTGGAGTTAACGCAATGGAGTACATATTACAGTAATTACGGTAACTCACCTGTATTGGACGCAGTGCTGCTGAATAAACACAGCAGATGAAGATAAACAGTGATCCTCAAACCCATGCTGTGTGGCTCTGGGTGTTAGTGAGCACTTTACACTGTGTTCAGTTCAGGGTTTCAGCTCACTGTTAATGACTGATATCAGATACACACAGGATCCGACTCATGGCTCTGTTCAGAGAGTCGACATTAAATGTTAATGCGTTCATATTAAATGTTAATGATGTTAAGTAACTAGTTTCTGTAGAGTCTTAGACACACACTCTCTCTCTCTCTCTCTCTCTCTCTCTCTCTCTCTCTGTGTCTGTCTCTCTCTCTCTCTCTCTCTCTCTGTGTGTGTCTGTCTGTCTCTCTCTCTCTCTCTCTCTCTATCTCTGTGTCTCTCTCTCTCTCTCTCTCAGTCTCTCTCTCTCTTTATCTCTGTGTGTCTGTCTCTCTCTGTGTTTATGCTTATTACTTTATGAATTGTTTTGGAAATAAATTAAATAAGTGTTTAAGGAAATGTTATAGAAATAACTTATTTAATTTATTTCCTTTTATATACTTTATTGTCCATTTGAAAACCAAAAAGGAAAATAAAAGAAATTGGTTGTTATGTCGCGTTTGTCCAGCAGATGGCGGTAATAAAGCGGCGCAAGTTTCTCAACAACCGTAAAAGAGCCACCCACGTGACTTGGCAACATGGCCGCCTCCTGAAGGAAAGCGAGACGTAATGTCAGATAGAGTTGTGTATTATTTGTAAATTTGTGTGGTGTTATTATTACTGAGTGAGATGTTTAGTGCTACTGTACACAGTGCTGCTCTCTCAGGGAGGATGAAGCTCTCAGGTCAACGCTGTCTGTCTCTCAGGAAAAGTCTCCCCCGTAATAAACCCCGAGATGTCCCAGAGATAAAGGGACTGGAGCGCATCACCTACAGAGAGAGGAAGCATTATGTTCCCGGTTTGGCGAAGCCCGTGTTCCCGGACTGGGAGAAGGACTGGCACGATCCGGGAAGGTACAGAAGTCCTGTGGCAGAGAACATGGAGCTGTACAAGGAGACACCGTGTTATATTTATACACAGAGAACCAACCCTCTGGAAGGTGTGTGTGTGTGTGTGTGTGTGTGTGTGTGTGTGTGTGTGTGTGTGTGTGTGATAGAGAGTGACTGAGTGTGTGACTAACTCAATTCTCCCTTTCTCTCTCTCTCTCTCTCTCTCTCTCTCTCTCTCTCTCTCTCTCCCCACAGGTGTGAGACAGGCGTTGTGGCTCACTAAGACTAAACTCATCCCAGGTTTACCTGCTCAGCTGCTGGCGTTAGCAGAGGATCCAGCAAAACATCTAAAGGATCAGGATGAACGAGTGCAGGACGCGATCAGACACGCTCGCTTCTGGGACACTAACGAAGCTCGACCTCCTAAAGAGCGATACTGGTGAGTCTCAACACTCATGATGGACTCTGTGGATCATTTTGAAGAGCATTAAACGTCACCC
Organism: Tachysurus fulvidraco; assembly: GCF_022655615.1. Classification (NCBI taxonomy): domain Eukaryota; kingdom Metazoa; phylum Chordata; class Actinopteri; order Siluriformes; family Bagridae; genus Tachysurus; species Tachysurus fulvidraco. The sequence continues at coordinate 1,983,915 of NC_062539.1, forward strand.
TGTCGACTCAGGTGTTGTGATCTCTTCCTATGTTATTTCTCTCTGCTTTCCTTCGTTCTTCCTCTTTTTCTCACTCTCTCTCACTTTCTCTCTCCCCCTGGTCACCGTCCTCCTGCCCAGCTCTCAGTAATTGGCTCTGAGGCTTTGACATTGCGAGTGGCATTTGGCTGATCGCTGCTCTGACAGTTTGCTGAATTTAATGACTAGCATTAAACGTAGCGCAGCGGCCTGACAGGTGGGAGGCGGCGCGTTAAGCCGTTATTAATGAATTGAGGCTGCAGGGTGTCGGCTGTTTGGGGCGGCGCGTTCAGCAGGGCTTTGATAGAGCTCGTCCTCCACCCAAACACTGCCCTTTGGAGGCCTTTTTAACTGCACTATGGTCCGGCCACACTCAAATACAGAAAGGCCATGACTTAAACTGACATTTTACACACACACACACACACACACACAGTAATGACATGATAAGTAATATTAGTATTAAAACATTAAAATAATAACTGCTGGTGAAATGAAGGAGGTTATGTAATATCTAGTTGTGTTATAACTGTGTAATAAACGACAGTCGTGTTTATAGATCATTCGTCCATGGACTCGTCGTTGTATTATCGTTAATCTAACCCTGGTTTTCTGGCTCGTCTGTCACAGTCCGTCTCTCTTACACAACCTGCTCCACCTGTGCCGAGGACTCCAGGTCTCTCATCCGGCGCTCTCACGCAGAATGCTGGCGGAGAGCTACAGCCTGTCAGCCAGCTGGACCAGAGGTGAGTTCACACCCGGGGACCTGACAGGAAATGACTCTTCTGCATCACGTCAGCAGATGGAGTGTTTACAGCGTTTCAGCTCCAATTGTGCCGACACGGTGGCAGTGTAACGGGAATCGTGTCGTTCTGAATCACGTCCTGATGAATCATAAAAACAACTCTGTCGAATCGTATCACGCTGAAATACATCACTGCGATTCACAATTCTATTGAATTGTTTTATTGTATCATATCGAATCATTTTGTATCGAATCATACTGAATCGTATCATATGACACATTTAACCCTTTCGAATGATATTGCACTGTAACGGCTCAGAATCGAATCACATGCCATCGATTCGTGCCATATTGAATTGTGTTGTACTCGTGTCATTTTGAATCGTGTCGTATTGAATCATATAATTTAGGGAATCGTATGACATAAAATATTATCACCTTGTATTGTTGCCTGTATAATCGAATCCTTTGATGTCCCACTGAATCACGTTTCGCTATGAATCGTGTCTTTGTGAATCACGTCGCTGTGAATCACTTTGTACTGATTCATACCGTGCTGATTCACACCGAATCGAATCATATAACTGATTCATTCCATTAAGTCATTACCTTAGGATCGACTCTTTCTGTGGCCCATAGGATGGTTAATGGGATCGTTATTACGGTGCACATCATTAAGACAGTAACAGGTGAAGTAACTCCTCTGTGCTCGGTCTCAGGTGACGACCAGTTCCAGGTGCGAGGGCAGAACGGCTTCCTGCTGAGCAGCATGACTCCACTTCCTGCTGTGGCTTTAGATGAGGAGATTCGCTCCACATCTGATCATGTCCTGGAGACCTTCTACCCCATCTCCCCCACCATCGACCTGCAGTGTACCAACGTCTACCAGCTCCAAAACCACACCGGTGAGAGTGACACTGAACCCCTAAACAGCCGCTTTAATCACATTCTGTCTTGTCTGTCTGTGTGTTTACTTTAAACATGAACTTCACCTTTAATTACAAACATCACATCATCTCTGTTTGTTGTCCTGTCTGTCTTCTACCATCCTGTAGTTAGCCTGTTTTTTTTCTGTCTGTCTCTCATTCTGTCTGTCTGTTGACCAGTATGTCTGCACCTCTGTCTAGCATTTGACTCTCATTCTGTCTGTCTCTCATTGTCTTTCTGTCTGTCTTTTGTCAGTCAGTCTGTTGAACTGTATGTCTGCTACCCTGTCTGTCTCCCATTCTGTCAGTCTGTCTGTCTCCCATTCTGTCTGTCTGTCTGACTCCCATTCTGTCTGTCTGTCTGACTCCCATTCTGTCTGTCTGTCTGACTCCCATTCTGTCTGTCCTCATTATATCTGTCCACTATTGTTTGTATTAATCTGTCTCCCTGCCATTCTGTCTGTCTGTCACTATGTCACTCTGTCTGTCTGTCTGTCTCTCTCTCTCTGTCTGTCATTCTGTCAGTCTGTCACTCTCTGTCTGTCTGTCACTCTCTCTCTGTCTGTCTCTGTTTGTCTGTCACTATGTCTGTCTGTCTGTCACTCTCTGTCTGTCTGTCACTCTCTCTCTGTCTGTCTCTGTTTGTCTGTCACTATGTCTGTCTGTCTGTCACTATGTCTGTCTGTCTATCACTCTCTCTCTGTCTGTCTGTCTGTCACTCTCTGTCTGTCTGTCTGTCACTATGTCTGTCTGTCTGTCACTATGTCTGTCTGTCTGTCACTCTCTGTCTGTCTGTCTGTAACTCTCTGTCTGTCTGTCTGTCACTCTCTGTCTGTCTCTCTGTCTGTCTGTCACTCTCTGTCTGTCTGTCTGTCACTCTGTCTGTCTGTCACTATGTCTGTCTGTCACTCTCTGTCTGTCTGTCTGTCACTCTCTGTCTGTCTGTCACTCTCTGTCTGTCTGTCTGTCACTCTCTGTCTGTCTGTCTGTCACTCTCTGTCTGTCTGTCTGTCTGTCTGTCACTCTGTCTGTCTGTCTGTCACTCTGTCTGTCTGTCTGTCACTCTGTCTGTCTGTCTGTCACTCTGTCTGTCTGTCTGTCACTCTGTCTGTCTGTCTGTCACTCTGTCTGTCTGTCTGTCTGTCACTCTCTCTGTCTGTCTGTCTCTGTCACTATGTCTGTCTGTCTGTCACTCTCTGTCTGTCTGTCTGTCACTCTCTCTGTCTGTCTGTCTCTGTCACTATGTCTGTCTGTCTGTCACTCTCTGTCTGTCTCTGTCTGACTGTCACTCTCTGTCTGTCTGTCTGTCTGTCCTCATTATATCTGTCTCCCTGCCATTCTGTCTGTCATTCTGTGTATCTGTCTGCTTGTTACATTACAGGAAGAAGTCAGTAGTTGTTGTTACGTGTTAAATGATTTGAGGTGTGTGTGCGTGTGTGTGTGCGTGCGTGTGTGTGTGTGTGTGTGTAGGTTTCAGAGAGGATTACCCGTACCCTCACGCTCACACACTCTTCGTAACGGAGGCTGGAGATGCTCCTAAACTGCAACCCGAGCAGCTGAGAGCTAAGCTGGTGATGTTTGCATTCGGGAACGCCCTCGCTCGCGCCCACGCGCTATACGGAGTGAGAACTTCTGCTTTTACACCAGCTGTGCATAAATATGTGCACCCTATAACAGGAATTTAAGCAAAAATAACACAAATTTAGCATTTTAGCTGCTAGCTTTCGTACGTTATTATCTTATCGGCATGTTGCGTTTTTCGTGCTCGTCGCAGAACGAGTCCAGGGTTCTGGAGAAGCCGGTCGTCGTGCAGAGCGTCGGCACCAACGGCCGTCTCTTCCAGTTCGTGGTTTTCCAGCTGAACACGACAGACCTGGGTTCAGACAGTGGCGTGAAGAACCTGGTGTGGGTCGACACCGATCAGCAGCTCTACGACTTCGCCAAGGTCCGGCCTTACATCAAGAAGAAGGTGGTGAAGGTACGTGGAGCGTTTAGATTAATCCCCTTATTCACTTACAGAATGTTTGGTTATAACTTTGGAAAATACTCGTTTCTGATTGGTTGGTAGATAAAAAAAATTATTATTAGTAAAAAGATTTCTGTGTACAGTTTAACGTTGCTGTATTTCGAATCACTTCATCTTTTTTTAACCGATCCATTAACACACACCTCTTCTGTCCACAGGTTCCTGCTGGTTTGTCTGGATACCGACCGGAAACCTTCAAGAAATTCCTGGCGCTTTATCTGCACGGAGCCACAAACTGACCGCTGATTGTTTTTTTTTTTGTTTGTTTTTCTTTCTTTCCTCCTGTAAGTTTCTTACTCATCATAATGTAAAATACAAAAATAAACCAAAACGATCGTCTGAAATCGTCTCCGTTTGATGACTGGCGACGACGTTAAAGGTCACGTGTGTCAAAGTTTCGGGTAACTCTGATCTTTATTCGTTAAATAAAAAGCACCGCGTTATGGATCATAATCCTGCAGCGTTTCAGCTGTTCTGCTCGAGCCGAGGAAAGATCGAACGCCGGAATCTGTTTATACACCTTTATTTTGAGAAGAGGCAGAAAGAAGGTTTGCATTCGTGATCAGTTTCATGGGCAATAAAATAATTTAATCAGTCATCGTTTCAGTGTAGCTGTGCTTCTGAGGAACAACGTAAACAATAAACAGAGCAGAAAAATATTATACAGCAACGTGTGTGTGTGTCTGTGAGTGTGTGTCTGTGTGTATGTCTGTGTGTGTGTGTGTGTGTGTGTGTGTGTGTGTGTGTGTGTGTGTGTCCAGAGCAGATATCTGAGATGTAAAACAAACTGATTTCTTTTTTCTTTTTATAAAGTTATCAAAACAGATCAGATTTAAACGCGCCGTAGGGAAAAGCCGTGAGATCGGTTCGGTCAAGGAAAAAACCCAAAAACCATTCGGTCTCCTGAGAAGAGAGTCGTTAATAAAACCCAAATTTAAACCCGTTTCCTGCCTGAATTCTGCATTCTGATTGGTCAGAAGAGGAGGAGGTGTGGCTTCCATAGTAACGAGTTTAAGAAGGTTTTGTGGAAGCGGTAAGAGTCGTCTACGACGTCCGAGGTGAAGCCGTGATTTCTCATCTGTCTTTTTACACAGGAAACGGAGAAGCCGATGACGGAGCGACGTACAGAACTGTGCAAAGGTTTTAGTCAGGTGTGAAAAAATGGTGTAAACAAAGAACGCTTTCAGAAATATAATTAATGAATGTTTATTTCTGTCAACTTACAAAATGCAAAGTGAACGAGAGAAAAATCTAAATCAAGTCAATATTCGGTGTTACTGCCTTCTGCCTTCAAACCAGCATGAAGCGATGGCACGACCCCCACAGAGCCCTGATCTCAACATCATCCAGTGTGTCTGGGATCACATGAAGAGACAGAAGGATGTGAGAAAGCCGACATCCACAGGAGATCTGTGGTTAGTTCTCCGAGATGTGTGGAACGACCTACCGGCCGAGTTCCTTCACAAACTCTGTGCAAGTGTAGCTAGAAGTATTGCTGCTGTTTTGAAGGCAAACGCTGGTCACACCGAATATTAATTAGATTTAGATTTCTCTTTTGTTCCTATATGAAAATAAATATTAAACACTTCCATTTTTGAAAGCCTTCTTTGTTTACAGCATTTTTTCACACCTGCCTGGAACTTTTGCACGGTGACGTATAAACGTAACTTTACACGGAGTAAAGAGGAACCGTGTCGTTCTGAGACAAACAGACGCTCGTCACACGCGTGCAGATTTATAATGTAACACGTCGTTAACACGTGAGCACGACAAATTATTCTCTCTACCGATGACGAGGGGGACAAAAAATTGCATGTCATTTTCTTTTCGTTTGATTTGTAATTTTGCATCTTTTTTTTAGAGAGACTTTATACTTAAAGATCTGTCAGTAGAGCGAGATGAGCTTCAAACGGGTAAATAATCTGGCTAGAAATAATTGGCTGATGTTTTCATAATAATAATAATAATAATAATAAATTTATTCTGTGGAAATGTCGATTAGATTAATTACAGAAATTTGAGTTTTTATAGCCAGCTGTTTAACTTTTAACAGTAGGTCAGAATTGACATTTTTACTGAACGAATTTAGTAATTTGTCATTTAACTTTCATTGTTTTTAGTAGGGATGTACCGATCAGATATTTTGGTTCGGTATCGGCGCCGATCCAAGCATTTTGAGTGGATCGGGTATCGGTGGTGCGCGACCGATCCAAACCCGATACCCGTGGTCATGAGTATCGCACTTTTCAGAGCGCCGCCAGTCGAATCCATTCCGCTTGAGGAATGTCCTAATAAATGAAACTCCATGCCGTGTTTTACCTACAGCACTGACCACGCTGCTGCTGCCTGAAATCCATGGGCGTCGGAACCATTATATGTGTGGGTGGGGCAGGACACGCCCACTTTTTATTTACTACCGACGCCCGTGTCCGTGGTGGTTGAATAATGTCAATTAACTAACTACTGCTTGAACTTATAAGAAAAATACACTTGTATATTAAATTACATTAATGTAAATAAATATAATAAATGTTATAGGTAATATGTCGCACAACCGCCTGCGACAGACAGACAGGTTTAGCAGGCGTCCTTTCCGTTGACCTCAGCGCGTTAAACATGTGGCTCATTCGGGTGTGAGGTTTACTGTTTAATACACTTTACATCGTGTTTCAAGAGTTTTAATATAAGATTCACTTTAAAGTATTGCCTTTTCTTCAGAAAATAATTGCAGTACATATGGTTTAGATTGTTATACCACTAACTGTTTAAAGTTCTGTTTGCTGCTGCATTAATACTTTTTTAGGTTTATTGTGTTTTCATTTTTCATCCAGTAAAATGGGCATTTTTGTATTTCTTTGCCAGAAACAAATAAATCTTAATAACTAAACGTGTTGTTTACATTCTTTAGTGTTAAAGGTAGAAAAGAACACAGATATCGGATCGGTATCGGCCGATATTGGCAAACTCTGGTATCGGTACATCCCTAGTTTTTAGTCCATATTTGTATTAAGGAGCTTTGAAGTTAACCACCATTAACTAATCACTAATGATCCTGAAGTGAAAAATACAAATCCTTATAGTAAATATTATAGTTTTACTCCTGTTGTGTAACAGAGCGGCATGAAAGAGTTAAAGTGGGAGGATATTAACGGTCTGATTGCAAGATTGTGACCTAATCAGCTACAAAAACAAAACCCCGGACAGGAAGTGTTGGGTTTCTGTGATGTAACAGTGACTGAACCACCAGCAGTCGTGTTCGACTGGCTCCTGAACACACGGGAAATAATCCGGTGAATCTGAGACGAGACCCGATTAAAGACGAGCGATTCTAGACTACAGACGCTCGTTAGATAACTCGTTAGCAAGCGGCAGGAAAAGTAAAAAAAAAAAAAAAAAAATTTAAAAAATCGATTCTTAATTAAAGACGGTGAGCAAAATAAATCGAGCCGAATCACAAGACTATAAAAGTCAATAATTGTAAAACTCTAAAACACAAAAGTCTGACTACTCTGTGTGTGTGTTTAAGTGTGCATGTGTGTGTGCGCGTGTGTGTTTGTGTGTGTATTCGTGTGTGTGTGTGTGTGTATAAAGTTGGCAAAATAAACCCTTAAATAAAGGAAGAAAAACGTTTCCCGACGGTCCTCTGTCTGTCCCGTGTGGAAAAATCGGCTTTATTTGACATCAACGTGGAGTTAAAGCGTCGCCGAAGTCGTCGGCGTCGACGTCGTGGACGAAGACGCGGCTGAAACTCTGCAGGAATGTTACGGAAAAAAAATTCTGTCCGGTTCTTTCATTTCGTTTCAGTTTGTTTCCTTAAACTCTTTCAGTTAAAGATCCAGCCGACATCGTGAGCAACACGTCTTCTGACTTTCCGATAAAAGATGATGAAGATAATAATAGTAGTAATAATAATAATAATAATAGTAATAATAATTTAAAAAACGAAGGTGAAAACATGACTGTAGAAAAGAGAAGCGCTCAGCTGAGACGAGCGAGTGGTGACGTCCGTGTCGGACGCGTGGCGCTACACGTCAGGGCTGTTAATCTGATGGATGTCTCGCTGCTGCGAGACTGAAGTCACTCTCTGGCTGTGTGCGGATTTTCTTGGTGTGTCGTCGAGCCGCCAGCGAGCCGTGACGCCGATCACACGCTCATGGTCATCGTCGGGGAATACTGATAATAAAACAAAACAAAAATGAACACGTCACTAAGACTGAACGCAATTGACTGGTGCGTGACGGGGAGACAACGATATATATAAATATATAGATAGATATAAATAAATAAACCAGTAAGTCAGTAACAATGTGAAGAGAGGAACGTATGTGTAAGTAAATAAGAGCATGAAGAAATAATCAAGGCAATATTTTAACAAACAAACGAGTAAAAAATAAATAAAATGTAAATAAATAAAAACTGTGTTAACAAATACAATTTAGATCATTGAAAAAATAATATATTTTTTTTACACAATATGTAAATACATTTTTAACATGCATTCTTTTGTATTTAAAAATATATATTTCGGATTTGTTTTTTAATCAAGTTTAAAAATAATAATATAAAATGGCCTTTGAAACATATAAATATAAATTTCTGATTTTATTTTTTTTAAAGAAAATTGGATGCTTTTTTACCTAAATCTTTTTATATAATTTTTTAATAAAACAATTATACAATTTTTCTTTCATTTCTTTTATTTTTCTTCAAACAGCCTCACGTCAGATTACTCTCATCGACCCTGACACCCCCCACCCCCTTATTTATTTTTAGCCCATCTGTAACGGGGTGCCAATAATTCTCGAGGCAGACGGTAGACATGAATCGGATAAAGAATCTGAGTGAATGAGTGAGAAGATGAACGTGTTAGTGATACACGTGACTGTCACGTGTTTTACTCACGTTCTCGTTTTGGAAAGTGTGCAGGAAGTTGCCTCCTAAGTCTCCGTCGTCCCGCGGCGTGCCGGGCGGGTTACTCAGGCTGCTCAGGTTATTGGGAGAATTCTGCAGGTGAGGGGAAGGAAACAGGTGTAAACTGTGTAACTGTTATATACACACACACACATAAATAAAGTCTATAAGGGGAATAAAGCGCTTCGTGACGTGCTGCTGTAGGAAAATAATCAATGCTCCAGGAGACGAAGACGAACGCGTCTGTTTTGTTACGTCGCTCTGTGCTTGATTATTTCCCTACGAGATCGGGACACGACATGGCTGGATGTTTACCTTGGGAAGCCCGTCTAGATCACTGGAGCCTAGAGAAATAATACAAATAAATGAGTAACATCACACGCTGTTTAATTTCAGAGAGTTCTAGCGTTAACGAGCGGTTTTACCTAACGAGCCGTTCATGTGGTGAGGCTCCATCCCTCCCATGGGGCCGTCTGGACCTAACGGGAACTGAAGGACGGGGAAAAACACGACGTGAACGAAGGAGAAAAACGGTCCTGCTAAGGAAAAGGGTTTTTATTTCGTTATGTTAAAACGCTCGGGAGGATCAGAGTTAAAACGGGACTCACGCTGGACCTGTTCCCTCCTGGTGGCACGGAGTTTATCATTGTGTACAGATTGTCACCAGAATTAGTCGAATCTGAGGAAGAGATTGTAATGAAGCATGTTGAGAAGTGTGTGTGTGTGTGTGTGTGTGTGTGTGTGTGTGTGAGCATTTTTTTTAACAAAATATGTCTTCACCCTACTTCTATAAAACATTCAAATCCTTTGCAGAAATCGCATAATTTTTAGCTTTGTCATGTAAGTAAATAAATAAGTACTTGTGATAATTTCCTCTATTCTGCCCCCTAGTTGTTGTCTAGCACTTAAAGACTAGACGTTCATATTGTGAGCCGGTTAGAAAGTTGATCAGGCTGGATGAAGGCGTCAGGATAAATATCTGACGGCTTCGGATTATGGTATGACAATAAATCTATGCATAAATCAAAGATGTAACTCTGACTACTTTTTAAATCTCTGCCCTGTTAAAGGGACGGTCTCCCGAACCACGAGTTCAGTAAGTGACGTCAAATCAAAACGGCTGCTCACGAGCTTCCTGTTCAGTGGTAAGTGGGATTCACCTGCTGGACTTGGCATGATGGGAGTTCCTGGTGGGCAGCCTCCTCCTGAGCCTCCTGGTGGACCCTGAGCCAAACAAACGAGGGACCACATCGTGAACATCACAGACGGACAGTGTGACCATAAGTAAAGCGCTCACAGTGTTCCTCTGACCCTCAAAGACTGTTCTGCTTCCTTCCTGTATTTAATCTCATCTCAGCTCTTCTCACATCAGCGGTGATGAGCGACTGTTCCTCAAAAAAACTTACTTGCTATTTTTTCCCTGTTCCTAAGTTCATTAGGGTTCGAGACGATTAATCATTTCTCGGCGAAACATTTTTATGCTCTTATAAGGAAGAACGGACGGACGATAAACCGGATTTGGGGGTCTGACAGCAGTTTTATATCTAACAAAATACACAAATAAACAAACAAATAAATAAACAAATAAATAGATTTTTAACACGCATTGTTTTGTATTTAAATTTTTTCCCCGATTTGTTTTTTTTAATCAGTACAAAAATAATAATAAAAATGACCGTCGTACATCTAAATATAAATTTCTGATGTTTTTCAAATAAATAAATAAATAAATAAATAAAATTGGATGATTTTTTTTTTTACGTAAATTGTTTTATATAATTTTTTTTTTTTTTTTATAAAACATAATTGTACTATTTTTCTTTCGTTATGACGTCGCGAGAGAATTCATTTCAGACGGATGACAAACCGGATTCAGGGGTCTGAGGGCAGTTTGATTTCCTCTTGCACTCTTTGCTGATCACTGAAATGAGTTTGTAAACAGAAATCATGTGACTTTAGGATTTAAACACGGTGTCTAGGTGTGAAGTTTGTGTGATGTTAAAACCGAGTGTTTATACGGCGTCACGAAATGCAGCCGGCATCCAGAACTTTATAACTTCGGGCCTTTGAGGTTGGGGTGTGAGCCCAGACAATTACGACCCCCTTCTTCAGCATCCCTTTGATGTTCCTTTGATGTTTTATCTGATTCTATCCATTCTTTCTTCAGAAATGTTCCCTCCTCTGAAGTCAACTGAATCTTCCTTTTCCTGTCTGCTTGCCTTTTGCTGCTTTGTTAAAGACTTTTATTTTATCTGCGAGTTTCACAACCGAGACAAAATATCTTACCACGTACGAGCCCGGAGAGGAAGACGAATACGGAATCTGAAAAACATCATCGATCCGATTAAATGTTTTAATGAACTGGGGATCAAAGTGTAGCTAAGATCTCTCGGACACTTGAATGACAGGAAGCAGTTTTTACCGTGTTGGCGTTATTGGGATTAGGCCACGGTCGACCGGTTCCTGGTCCCCTGAATGACAAAATAACAACAAGGGCAAAAGTCGTTACGTTTCGGTTTCTATGGCAACAGCACCTTCAGAGAGACTCGCATGGTGGCTGATACATTAATCACACACAGGTTAAAAGGTGGGGTGAAGTTTTCTCTAAAGATAAAGAGATAATTTAACAGAAATGGAAGGAGTCTCCAGTGCCAGCACTTTTTTTTTCTGTAACAATGATAAACTTGTTTTTTCACTGCTGATCGTAACGTAATACAATCGAGAATGTTTGCTTATCTGGCAGAAGTATATAATTCGGTGCCTAATGAATAATTAATGAGCATATTTGAATATTAAAAGCTTACATGTTGACTCCTGGCATGTTGGAGCCCATCGAGTTTGGAGGTCTCATCCCACCTCCGTAGTTCTGCAACGATAACCACGGATCTGACTGATGAGAGAGAGAGAAAGGGAGAGAGAGAGAGAGAGAGAGACACACACACACACACACACACACAGAAAGAGAGAGAGACACATACACAGAGAGAGAGAGAAAGAGAGAGAGACACACATACACACAGACAGAGAGACAAAGCGAGAGAGAGAGAGAGACATACACACAGACAGAGAGAGAGAAAGAGAGAGAGACACATACAGACAGAGAGAAAGAGAGAGAGACATACACACAGACAGAGAGAGAGATAAATAGAGAGAAAGAGACAGAAAGAGAGAAATAGAGAGAAAGAGTGACACACAGACAGCCAGAGAGACACATACACAGACAGAGAGAGAGAGAGAGAAAGAGAGAGACAGAGAGACATACACAGAGAGAGAGAGAGATACACATACACACAGACAGAGAAAGAGAGGGATTGAGAGAGAAAGTGAGGGAGAGAACACGTTAGTTAGAAAAGGTAGAAGATTACAATCTATTTATAATTCCAGTTCAGGTTTTCTCTTCGTCCAGAGCGGACGCTTTGTGTTTAAAAGGTCTTCTTAATGTTAGTGATGGGATCCGGAGACTGGACCTCGGTGTACAGGAAGTACAGGATGTGATAAAAAGTGTGACTGGAATTAATTAAAGCAGGTGGAAGGTGATTGTTGAGGGACGAACCTGTGGTCCGGGTCCCATGGGTGCCATCCCTCGAGGCATGTTCATCCTCTGCATGGGGCCCAGATTCGGATGTCCTGTAAACAAACACAACTTGTGTGTGTACTTCGCATCGTGAGACGATATTCAAAGGTAGTAACGGTTCATAAGAAAACATTGTAGAAGTGACTACAGTGATTTCAATTTCTAATGAAGTCTGAAGGACTTCATGCTGTTTTTGGGTGGATCTTTGGGTACCTGGAGGCCGTGTGGGGTCTATTACATTCGGAGGTAAAGGTTGACCTCCAGGAGGCTGGAGAGAGATGAAGAGAAAGTGACAGCGAAAATATTAGCGATTATTTTTTCTTCTCTTTACTGAATGTTGAATCAAAAAACAAACCCGACCGACCTGGTTAGTCATCCTGATGGGCGGCCGAGGTCCTCCTGTGTAACGTGGGGACATAAACGGCTGTGGGGCAAAAGACAGAGAATAACTATACCTCATAATAACAACAACAACAACAACAACAACGATGATGATGAGAAAAAGTAATTAAATATATCCCAATGCAGCTGTCGGAGCTTCACAAACAGGAGGTACAAAAAGTACACAATGCCTGAAAAATCACTGAAGTAACAGATGAAGACAAACATAAAAAGCAAAAATAAGTGAAAGAGTGAACGCACAATCCTGCAAGTACATGCTGGGAAAGGAAACTGTGGTGTGTGTGTGTGGGTGTGTCTGTGTGTGTGAGAGAGAGAGAAAGTGTGTGTGTGTGTGTGTGTGTGTGTGTGTGTGTGTGAGAGAGACAGAAAGCGTTTGTGTGTGTGTGTGTGTGTGTGTGTGTGTGTGAGAGTGAGTGTGTGTGTGTGTAAGAGAGAGAGTGTGTGTGTGTGTGAGAGAGAGTGTGTGTGTGTGTGTGTGTGAGAGTGTGAGTGTAAGAGTGTGTGTGTGTGTGTTTACCTGTCCATGAGCTCCCATCATGTTAGTGTTAGGTGGAGGCTGTGAATGAGGTGAAGCCTGAGAGCCAGTTGGACCCTGCAGCAGCAGCAGCAGCATAAGAGGAAGAGAAAGAAAAGAAGCAGGAAGTTACAGCAGAAACCACGCTAGCGGCGATGAGAAGCAAACACAGAGCAGATGGATGAGCGTCTGCAGGTCTGAGATGCAGGTCTGAGTGGTGAGGAGCAGCGATGTTACACTGATGAGTAACTCATCACATACGTTTTTCTACACATATAGAAGAGTTCAAATTTACACTGAATTTAACAATTAACAATCGCATATATTAATAAGTTAATTATCAGTCATATATCATTAATAAACTATTAATTAAAAGTGTCTGAGGGAACCGAGGGGTCGTCATGACAACTCGGAGATGCTAAATATTACGTCGAGTATTCGAGTGTGTAAAAAAAAATCTGACTGCTGGTCAGTCGGTGAAAGCATTATTTATGCAAACGTGCGAAAATTTCATGATACGTTTTTTCTCTTAAAAACAAAAAACAAACATGGAGTCTGTGAAGGACGTGAGCACTAGAGGGCAGTAGCGGTGTTTTATTGAACTTAGGATCTTTAACTGGCCTTGTTTCACATTTCACAGCGTGTCCACTGATGCATGGCTCCACACTGGGATAATGGGCCGTGCTTGGGTGGAACATACGGCGCTGAGTGTGTGTGTGTGTGTGTGTGTGTGTGTGCACGAGAGTGTGTGAGATTCTATTATCAGGCTATAATGCCATCTCCTTCTCTACAGAAGGTTTTTCTAATCCATCATCTAACATATCCAGGAATATTTCGATGCTGCTTTGCTCAGAGTCCTCTGCCTTGTCTGACACCTAATCGTTTCTGTAAAGCAGGAAACAGGAAGTTATATGATGCTGCAGAGGCTTGGCAGTTGACACAAACACATTTGCACGATTGCTGCGCGACTCTGCTCGTCTCTTACGAGCAGCGCGGTAATAGTAGCCCTACTTTGTGAAGCGAGAGTGCTCCAATGGTGGCTGCCATTAGCGCCTAATGGTCGTAATCAAACTGACTCCCGGAGGACGCCGGGGGCTTGGCGGATAACCAGAGGCGGAGGCATAATGGCCCCTCTGTGTGTGCCGGCTCAAAACGGATGGCACGTGTGTGTGCGCATGTGTGTTTAGGAGTAAAGAGAAAGGAGGTGAGGCACAAGTGATAGCCTGATGTTTGACTGCCCGACACCGCAGGCTGATGGACGCCGGTTATTAAAGGTGCAGGATAAAGGCTTACCTGGAAGAATCCGGGGGGCATCGGCCCACCTGGCATGCCATCTCCGGGTGGCAGGTTTCCCAGAACGGGGCTCGGAGCCGCCGCTGCACTCTGTGGAAAGACAGCAGACAGAACGTTTAAATCAGCAGTCCTAATATTCGCCGTGTACTTTTTCGATTGTAATGATTATAACCAGCTAATTCCAGATTTCTTGTCTTTGATGCATCCAATTTGTCCTAGTTGTGTTTGAGATTTAAATGTGAAAGCCTTACGCTGAATCGCTGATACGTTCGATTTGTCTGATTCGTCCGACTTCATTATTCTGGTCTCATGTTTATTTATACACTCTCACTCTCACACTCACAGATTTTCTACCGCTTATCCGAACTTCTCGGGTCACCGGGAGCCTGTGCCTATCTCAGGCGTCATCGGGCATCGAGGCAGGATACACCATGGACGGAGTGCCGACCCATCACAGGGCACACACACACACACTACGGACAATTTTCCAAAGATGCCAATCAACCTACCATGCATGTCTTTGGACCGGGGGAGGAAACCGGAGTACCCGGAGGAAACCCCCGAGGCACAGGGAGAACATGCAAACTCCACACACAAGGCATTGGGAATCGAACCCCCGACCCTGGAAGTGTGAGGCGAACGTGATAACCACTAAGCCACCGTGCCCCCTTTATTTATACAATAGAAGGAAAATGCTTTGTATTTATTTAAAAACAGGAAATAATTCCTGAAATGATTCGTTTGATTCATTTGATCTATTTGACTCCTTCGATTTACTCGATTCATTAGATTTAATTGATTCAGATGATTCATTTGATCTATTTGACTCGGTTGACTCATTCGATTTACTTGATTCGTTAGATTTAATTGATTCAGATGATTCATTTGATCTATTTGACTCGGTTGACTCATTCGATTTACTTGATTTGTTAGATTTGATTGATTCAGAGGATTCATTTGATCTATATGACTCCGTTAACTCATTCAATTTACTAGATTCGTTAGATTCAGATGATTCCTTTGATCCATTTGACTCGGTTGACTCATTCAATTTACTCGATTCATTAGATTTCATTGATTCAGATGATGTTTGTTTCCAGTCTCACTTAGTTACTCATATGAAGGAATACAAGATCGTTATGTAAAATAAAAAACCCACGCATTATATCATTTGGTCTGAGCTTGTTTTCTCAACTGCCCTGTCGTCGAACTATTCCGCACGAACTAAAAACGTAAGCGTCAGCAAAATCGATAGCGGAAATGTGTGCTCGCGGGCTCGTCGGAGACCTCTCGTCTTCTTAACGAGAGGGCGATTTTTTTTTCTCCAGGCTTCTAATCAATCACAGCCAATTACGGTGAACGTCGCTTAGGATTATGGGCAGCTTTTCTGACAGCGCTAGATGTTTTCGTGCAAGGCCAGCACTTCGGACGCTGATGATCGCTCGGTGATTCTATTAACGTGTCTGCCATGGAGATGAAGAGTGTGTGTTGTATCTAACATCTGCCACTCCTGTAGTTATGAATCAGTCTGGAAATTTTTTAGTTTTTTTTAATTGCGTAACGATACACGACCATCGGAAATCACCGGCAACGTGATCGGATTACAGGAAACAGTACAGTAGAGTCTCTTAGCAATGCAAGCAGAGATACTGAGCTGCGTATGTTTGTCTTTCCTTATCACCTCTGTGGATCAAGACGTTCGTGAGCTTTAACGTCAGTACTGAAGCCCCTCAGTTCCCTGATTACGTCAGTGTGTGTGTGTGTGTGTGTGTGTGTGTGTGGTGCATGTTCTCTGTGGGGAACACAATTCCTTCCACTTGCTCTCTACATATTATTTGTCAGTGACAACGGCAGCTTCATTATATTTATATATAAGGAGAATCATTAATGTAACACAGATCAATAAGAAAATTTGCTCAATTGGCATAAAACTAATGGCACCCTAGAAGAGGAGGAGATTGTGTGTGTGTGTGTCTGGTAGCTGATACACTCTTCACATTTCCACTGTTTAGTCGTCATTTTGCCGTCTGCTCTCTGTGAGCCGTTTGCCATGTACGGAGGTTTGTGAATGTAAAGCTGGAGAAACTTGGCGTTTGTAAATCATACGTGACGACTACGGTGAAAAGGTTTTGTAAATTTGGCAGGAATTTTTAAGCCCGGTTTTGGTTTGGATGCGACGATCGGGCTGTGTTTATAAAGAAAAGGAAAGAAACACAGAAGAAGAAAAAAAAAAGAAAGAAAAGAAAGCATAGTTCAAGTCTCAGGGGGTTATTTGGTGCATCCGAGAGTTTATAATCTCCCGTGTTGGCTCGAGTTGGAGCTCAATCCAAAACCCCGGGTATAAAATCTGATTAGAACAAAGGTCAGGATTTCAGAGACTTACAGCAGGTGGAGCAGCGTCTTAAGCTCCAATCCTTCTAAGAGCTTCATCTTGTTACAGCTCCCTCTTTTATCAGGAGGTAGGTGATAACACGGCATGGAGCGAACGACTGAAGGAAGCTTATTGCTGTCACTCCGCCCTGTAATAGATTCGGGTAGGAGGCGTGGCTCAGAAGGCGGAGCTGAAGGTTAAAAAAAACGACCTTCGGCCTTCAAGGTTTAATTTTGAAGCGCAGAAAGTTCGTTAAACTTGTGTGTTGTATTTTAGTCAAATCTTTTAACAGTTTAAGAAAAATAAAATGTTACTGTAGTGAGGTATAAATAGTGAGGTATAAAAAAAAAAAAAACTTCAGGAGTCAATTTGTATAAAACATTTGTGAATTTTTTGTGGTTTGGATTTTAATAGGAAAGGAATTTGCAGCATGTTGCTGGTGTAGGAACTGGTGCTTCTGCGCTCGTACACGGATCGAGTGAAAGTTTAAACTGTTGCTCAGAGTTTATTTAAAGCTCATGATTTGGTGCAGATCTTCTCAGTTCTCATCTCGTGTGATGGCGTATGTTTTCGAGAATTCGGGGCTGCGTGCCAAACCGTGCTGTGTGCGCTAACTGGCGAAAGGTTAAGACATGGCGTGTACGTCACGCTCACGTTTATGTCACACTCACGTTTATGTCACGCTCACGTTTATGTCACGCTCACGCTCTTTAGCGAGCGAGTCTGAGCTCTGTGACGCAGACGGGAGATTAAATCAGCTGAAAGTGAATCTTTCAGGCAGGATGACGTAGCCCAGCTGGAGCTCCCACGTGTACTGCGCTCTACTGTTTTGTACTGAACGTCGGATTCGGAATGGAATTGTTTTCGTTTGAAATGTTAAAGCCACTTTTTTCCGTGTCTGTAATCCAGTCGCCTTGGGTCGGTGGAGGGGGTCAAAGTGACACAACAGAGTATTAGCAAACAATTTAGTAAGTACAAGTCGTTATTTGGAGACCGGATTAGAAGAAGAATAACATTTAGACACGAGTATGAAGTTCTTTAAAACGCTCCTCTAGTGAAGTTTAATCCTCTGGCGGTCATGAACGAGGCCACAGAGGGACATATTTTCTGGGCCGGCGTAATCCTCTTTGTGTCCGAGCGGCGTGAACGAGAGAATCCGGGTGAGATTAGGTTGGTCTGAAAGACTAGTGGGACAAAAAGTCAGTGGGATAAACCCTCCGTTAACTCACGCCGGAGAGGTTCTGACCTGGAGCGGTGATTACCGGGCCGGATGGATGTGGTGAGGATGAGGAGTTTCAGCTCGCCGAGACAGACAGAGACATGACCTGCTGGGTGAAGCGTAAAGAGCAGGAAAAGGGCGGAGGACTGACAGAGGACATTTTCATAAGAAAAGGACATCTCCTGAAAGAGGGATTGCAGGTTTGGTGCACGGCCCGAGGCTCGCTGCTCTAAATCCATCTGTGGCTAGACGAGTTTCTAAATAAGGCGGAACATCTGCTTAACAATCAGAACAACTCAGCACCCTTCTGTCAGGATGTAAAAAAAAACCCTAATGACTCTAGAGAGATTTAATTTCATTTATTTCCAGGATGTGGTTCTTTATGCTCCTTAATGCACTGAAACTTTTTTCCCTTCTTCCTAAAGCCTACGTTATCGTTTTTTTTGTCTTCTGTTGACTGCTTGCTGCTTTTAAGTAGGGATTAAAACACTGTTGTGTTGTAACAGTGTGTTTTATTCCGCTTACACCACAGCAATCTGCCAAAAAATCTTTATTTACTGCTCACGTTCGTCATGTTGTACTTTTTATCCTTTTATAGTCGCGTTTAATTTCACGTCCGCAAAACGGTCGTTCCTTCGCTGTCCTTTTTTTCCTCTTCTTGAAATGAATAAAGTGCAGCTTCTTGTTTTACAGAGGAACTGCAGAAAGTGTAAAAACTCCCTTCCTTAAACGTTTTGGCTTTACCTCAGACACTGGAGACTCCTTTCCTAAATGTTGATGTCTCTTTACCATAAAAAAACCATCATATTGCGATACTAGAAGACATTTTAATAAATAGCTTGATATTAAACAAAAGTACAATAGCACACACAATATCTCAGGTAAATATATTGTCAACTTATTTATTTATCATGATATCGATATGATCTCGTCATATTGCCCAGCCCCGATATCACTATCGATTACTTTTTAATGCTTTATTTTGATGCCCGTGAACAAGATGGAGGAGCTCAGGCATTAGCTACGCCATTTATATCTGACTACCTTTAAAAACACTGTATATTGCATCTAAAGGCGACCCCCAGACTTTATTTAGAAAAAAAAAAAAAGAAGAGCGATGGAGCTGAAGCAGTGTATCTGCATGAGAATACGGAGCAGATCCTCACAATAAACCCCCCGGAGAACCTCCGCCTCACAGAACACAAGTCTGGTGTTATCAGCTTGTAAAGTCTCCTGGAGAACAGCAGGAGTAAAAAAAAAAAAAAAGCCTCCTTCCTTCTTGGAGGGGGAAAAAACACGACTCTCTCCAGCTTCCTTAATCAATCACTCTTATCAGACCATCACAAACCCCTATGGAGTGAGGAAGAGCAAGCTCACAGCCCAGGGCCACTCGGCACCACCAGAAACAGTCTAAACAACATGTCATGCAGCCTCCATTTCCTGCTCGGGCCGTGCCCACGGTCTGTGGTTTACCAGCTCGAATTAGACGTCTACGCTGTTACTGCGAACGCTGCCAGCTGAAAGGAGCAGAGAGCAGTCACGTGTTTATCTGTGTATTTGTTACGTTAGCGATGTTCTCCTTCGCTCTTTTTCTCCAACCTGAGAAAATGTTAAGTGAAATACGCGAAAGTGGCCGTGTTGCGGTCAGGAAATAGAAATGGGGCAGAAAGAAGAACAGACGACAGACGAGTGAGAGAGAGAGAGAGAGAAAGAGAGAGAGGGAAATGAAAAATGTCAGAGCTACACAGAGAGATGGAGACAAAAATAGAGAGAGAGAGAGAGAGAGAGAGAGAGAGAGAGAGAGATATTTCTCAGAGCGCTGTTCATCCTGACGGTCATATCCGTCCGTCCACAGCTCATCTCCTTATGTCCTGATGAGATCCCCTTGCAGATGGCTACTAAGCTCACTTCACCTTGCCACATGATTAAATGAGGATCCTGAACGAGTGCGGACCTCAAAAATAACAACAACTCGTGTACCTGGTGTGAGAGAAATAATATATTCACTTCGACCGCGGCTGATTTTTTACAACAGGTCTGTTAATATATAGAACTGCCTGAGAAAGAAATCTGTGAAAGGGGTGTGGCCTATGTGTCTGTCAATCTTAATGAAGGAGGCCTCCGTCCGTCAGTCACAGTAAATGAGGCGTGGCCTCTGTCCATCAGTCACAATAAAGTAGGTGTGGCCTCTGTCCATCAGTGACAGTAAAGGAGGCGTGGCCTCCACCCATCAGTCACCGTAAACGAGGCGTGGCCTCTGTCCATCAGTTACAGTAAACGAGGCGTGGCCTCTGTCCATCAGTCACAGTAAAAGAGGTGTGGCCTCTGTCCATCAGTCACAGTAAAAGAGGTGTGGCCTCTGTCCATCAGTCACAGTAAAAGAGGTGTGGCCTCTGTCCATCAGTCACAGTAAACGAGGCGTGGCCTCTGTCCATCAGTCACAGTAAACGAGGCGTGGCCTCTGTCCATCAGTGACAGTAAAGTAGGTGTGGCCGCCGTCAATCAGTCACAGTAAAAGGAGGTGTGGCTGCTGTCAATCAGACACAGTAAAAAAGGTGTGGCCTCTGTCTAACGGTCACAGTGAAGGATTCGTGTCCTCTGTCCATCAGTCACATTAAAGGGGCGTGGCCTCCTGCATTTTGTACAGACACTTTATTACTGCTGCATTACATCATATCACAGCGAAACAGCAGTGAAGCGATTTTTATCACATTAACCGCTTTAACGGGTCTTTTGTGTACGTTTGAAAGATTGTCTCATAAGGACAGACACACTTTACAGAGCAGCGTAAAAAAGACAGCATTGGATGCAGCCGCTATCAAAGCATGTCATGGAAAATGAGAAAATAAACTGCACCCTGTAGCGTCATTAAAGCATCCGATATCATTTCTGGTGATGAGTCCGCGAGCAGGCTTTACCGAGCGAGCACTCATTTAGCAGCCAAAATAGGCCTGCTGTGTCTCCACCGTCTCTCCCTCGGGGGACAGGTGTTATTGGTTTGCTTATTTACACGTTTACTTTGCACGTGGTAAAAGAAGAAGAGGGGGGGGTGGAGGGTGTGTAAACGTGGAGTGAGGGATCACACTCGTCCATCTCCATGGAGCTAGCGAATGAGTGCCATCTGCCTGGTAACAAAGTCCTTCTCCTGACGCCATCTCAATGTGTGACATCAGGCAGGATGAGAGTCTGGGGGTTAAAGGATGAGTGAATAATGGACACACAGCTAGTGTGTGTGTGTGTGTGTGTGTGTGTGTGTGTGTGTGCGCGCGTGTGAGAGAGAGAGAGAGTGTGGATTTGTAAATGGAGGGATGAGTGGGTGTGTGAATGTGGTCAGAGAGATTATAAGGTGAGAATGTGAGTGAAATCGAGACAGAGAGAGGAGAGAATAGTAAGACGAGTGTGTGTGTGTGTGTGTGTGTGTGTGTGTGTGTGTTTAGCCAATACAAATGTGCTGCTGTTTGTCAAGCCAATAAAGTAGCTTGAATACAATTGATAAGGGGAGGGAGATTGTGTGTGTGTGGTATAAAAGACAGGACTCCTGGTGGTCCCTCCTCCTGTCAGCTGCTAAAGATGGAGCTGCTGCTCAGTTTCCATGGTGTTGTGTTAATGATTGACAGAAGAGAGCACACAGAGATAGAGAAACTGGCTGAGAGGTCAGAGGTCAGAGGTCGGGACCTTACGAGACTCCGTTAAAGAACAGAACGACCTGCGCATCATTAAACTCAGCAACTACAACGAGGGTTAATAATGATCGTGTTGTTGGAGAACACTAGTCTGGTGCAGACGTCAACAAACACAGAGGACTGACACTGTGCAGAAGCCCCACGCGCGCACACACACACACACACACACACACACACACACGCACACGAATCATGGAACAGATTGGTGAACAAGACCCAAAAAGCATTAGTGTCAACAGTTCGATTATTCCATTGTTTTGCTGTAAAGTGATACGCTGTAAGTCTAACGGCTCCTGACAGCTGGTCCTGAGAGACGAAGGAGGAGCAGATCGAGAGAGAGAGAGAGAGAGAGAGAGAGAGAGTGAGAGAAAGAAAAACTTCAAACAAGAAGCTTTCTCTCCATCTGCTGCCTCCTCCACTGGCTTCCCCTGCTATTTCCTCAGCACTCTGTCTCATCCCTCTTTCTATCTCCCCAACTCTCTATCCCTCCAGCTGAAAGGGCTGTCTGTCATCTCGGCTTTCGCTTCTTCAGAGCTGTGACTCATCTCACGCTCGCCGCTCACTGTGGAACCACTTCATTTCACGGGAACCGTGTGGCTTCGTGTCTACCGAAGAACCGCGACGACCGAATAGCGCTAAAACGTCCGAGATGTAATTGAGACGTCGGCGAGATCAAATTCTCGAGAAACAAACAAAAAAAATTTTATAATAATGAACTAATGATGATGTTATTTGTCGGTGCGCTGAACATTTCCTCCACCACCCAATTTCACAGCCTTGAGTCTCCAGTGCCTGCAGAAACCCAGCTTAGAGGTTTACATGTCCATCTGTCCATCAGAAAAAAGGGCTGATATTTAATATTTGCAGATTTTTTTAATAAAAAGCATATAGCCATGTTTCTCTTTCCCCATAAATGATTCAAACGGAAATGGTCTGAGGTTCACGACATACATCTGAACCGAAAGCTCTTATTCTATTTTCAGAAACTCTTGTGTATGAAGAGACTCTTTAGGGCTCGCGGACGGCCCGAGTGGCCTGAGCAATTAGCTTGTGGAGAGCCGAGGCTGTGCGTGTGCTCACATGCCCCGGTCCAATTGACCTTCCGATAAAAGCGCCATTAGCGGCAATTAAACCGCAGAATGCAAAACGAAGGTCCTTAAAGTGAGTGGCTGAGACGGAGAGGTCGCAGGCTGATATACTTCTGCGATCGTGTGAATACGATGACGTAAACTGGAAAAGGATTATTCAGCTAGCTAGATTTTATTTTATTGCTTTTCAAACTACTGTGATTTAAGGTAACCAATGAGAACTGAGAGGAGGTGGAGCTTCAGCAGAACCATGCTAAAATATTTATTAGCCTTGTTTTCACACCGCTGTGAGGAACCTCCACTGGAGTGGATCTCTGAGTGATGGACAAGGCTGGGTTGCTGATGTCAGCTGATTTTTTTTTTAATGCTGGCTCGTTGTCTGCATTTTCTTCTCTAGTCTCCACCGTGTCGAACATCCTGTCTGTCGTCAGAGTAAAAGCGATAAAAAATCGTTCTCGGCACCACAGCTTGCCAAACAGATTGCGTGCCGTAGTCGTCCGTACACGGAACGTCTTCTCTCACGAAAAATATCGACGTGGACGGTTTTGTAGTTGATGTGAAACTTGTTTAGAGGAGACGAGTCTAAATCTGTCACACTGTACTGCATTATTGCTCACAAAGAAACAGCGAGTTGTTCGCCAATGGCATGTGATGCACTGCTGAATTTCACACCAGTCCTGAACCCAAACCAGTCCCGACCAGTCTAAACCTGTCCAGAAACCAGTCCAGACCAGAATTCAGAACAGTCAACTGACTTATCTAGTCTGATACCAGTCCAGTTCAGAACAGTATCCAGTCTTATCCTGACCAGAAACAAGCAGGTCAGGAAACCAGTCCAGACCAGTCCAGTTCAGAATCTAGTCTAGTCCAGAAACCAGTCCAGACCAGTCCAGTTCAGAATCTAGTCTAGTTCAGAAACCAGTCCAGACCAGTTCAGTCCAGTCAGCAGTGCAGTGCAGGGATTAACCGGAGCGTGCACTCACACTTCCAGAGCAGACAACTCAGATCACATCCCAGAATTCTAGCGTTACCACAGCAACCATATCACACACAGGTGACACAATGGGGGATGAAATTCTTTTGTCTTTAGCTCACGGTTTCTGCAGCGACCCACGGTTACAGATTCAATCTGCACACACACCTAATAGACCACATAGTTAACGAACTCGTTCCTGATGAACTCTCTGAGATCTCAGCACTAGAACTCTGTGGTCTGGAACCAGGAGCACGACTGCAGCTTGGGGCGGAGTCTGTTCGACTGGGTCGGAAAAAATACATCTAACGGTGTGTTTAAAAGACCCGATGGATCTGATCCTGACAGCAATGAACGAATCGAGTGAAATTTAGTGATGAACAATATTCAGTGTTGGGGTTTGTGTTAAGAGTGAAACAGTGAAACGCTACTCCAGGGACTTTTGGGGGGAAAGTGGAGATTAAATCGTGGAATGTAAACCAAACTAATCCGTCTTGAAGAAGCTCGGCTCGGGAGGGACAGAACGTCTCTCTCTCTCTCTCTCTCTCTCTAGCTGAGCGACGGTCCAGACATTTCCAAACCCGAAGATCCACAATATCATGAGGAATTTGGGCAAAACATTGGCTCTCTAATCCTCGGCCTGGCCTCGAGAGCGCAGCGCAGCATTCCAACCCCCTACAGACTCGAGCGCTCTTGCTCCGAACCCCCCCTCCTTCCCTCCACCACTCACGTACACACGGACACACACCCTCCACCTCTAACTCTATCTCGGCCTGGAAAACAACAGCCAAGCTGTTCCGTTTAAAGAAGAGAAAGACAGACAGACAGACAGACAGACAGACAGAGAGACAGAGAGGGAGAGAGAAGGAAATTCCTGAAATAGTTAAGACTTAAAACATAGACGACTGCCTGCGCAGTCACACAATTGGCATGTTGAGCCAAGAGTGCCCTTATCAGTGAGCAAGTGAGATAATTAACCCAACCCAACACACACACACACACACACACACACAACCTCAAACATGTACATGCACTTCCCTGAACTAGCATTACTGCTTTTAAAAACATCAGAGCTGCACATCACATTACATATTGTTTTGTTTGTTCGCAGCATGCGCAGACAAAAAAAAAAAAAAAAAGAGAAAAGTGCTCATCTGAGCAACCCTTCCCCCATCGTCCTTTCTCTTGCTCTCTGCCCTCCAGTAACACTCTCTCGCTTGCTCTCTCTCTCTCTCGACTCACTTCCTTCCTCTTCTCTCCATTCCCTCACTAATCCCCAGGCTCGACTGGCAGAGCAGAGTGAACCTGCACACAGCCTACAACGCCGACACGGCCTTTCAGAAGCCTCTTGTTTACACCATGACCAAACAATATGGTGTGATATGATACCCTTTGTCTCCATCACGCCACACGCCACAGGCACCGACGTTCGTTTTACAACCGTCTCTTTAACCCTGAACAATGAAACTCATCACATTGTCTTGTGTTTAATAATTTTCATTTTGCATGACTGTCCTAGAAACCTCCATCATGTGCACGCACACAGGCACACACGCACGCACGCACGCACGTACACACGCACGCACGTACACACGCACGCACGTACACACGCACGCACGTACACACGCACGCACGTACACACGCACGCACGCGCACACGTACACACGCACACACGTACACACGCGCACACGTACACACGCGCACACGTACACACGCGCACACGTACACACGCGCACACGTACACACGCGCACACGTACACACGCGCACACACCCGGGGGAGGGGTGGGTTCAAGTTCGGCCACACTAGAGTTAAAGAGTTTAGTTCCTATTTGTTATAAGACCTCAAATGTGAGTAAAAATATAACACTTGGAAGGAAGGAATAGACATAATATAGAGATAACAGAGATAGAGCTAATTCAGTGGACAGTGCACGCCCACACACACAAACAGTTGACCGAAAGATACAAACATTAAAATAAACAGTTGATACACGCCCACAAACAGTTGATACACGCCCACAAACAGTTGATACACGCCCACAAACAGTTGATACACGCCCACCTAAGTTACCATAGCAAGGTTGCTTTCATTTCCAGAAGCTGAAAAAAATGCTATTGTGCCATCTCTACCACACACACACACACACACACACAGTGTGTCCTTATCAGCACCATCCCCCTGACAAACACCCACCCAAAACACACAAACAGACACACACGCAAACAGAAACTCCTCAAGGGTTAAGCCTTTCACAGCCATGGCGTATCTCTGATGTCACCACACAAACACAGATAAAAATAGAGTGATGAATCTCTTGAGACCCCACTCTCACTCACTCAAACACACACACACGGACTTCCTGTGTGTCATCTTACACAGAACTTTGATTGATCGAGGCCATTAATCGGTGTTTACACAGATCGTTCCCGAATACACGCGGGCCTCGCGTTATCCGAGTGCCGAGACAAAAATCAATGGCTGGACAATATCTGATGATGTGGAAACTGAGGGGAAGTGTTAAAGTCTAAAATTTGAACACTCGGACGGTCAGCAGCAGCAGCCAGTGATGCAGGAAACCGAGAGGAACAGTGTAGACGTCATCCTGACGTTAGCTTTATTTACATTCAGTGATGGGTCTTAACTACTTAAATAAGGAACTACTTTCAAAAGTAAATAAATCCTCCCCTGCTGTGACACAGACCTGATCGGTGCTGGCTTAGTGCTGGAAAAGACAGTATAGGGTATATCAGGGGTCTCCATGCCCCTCCTTGCCTGCTGCGTCAGGGTTAAAAAGCTAAAACGCTCGAGCTAACCTCGCCATTATCAGGCCTCGCGTCTCCCCTCCCCCGCACCGATCCCCATCCGACACTCCGACAGCTATTTCTGGCTTAAAGGGCCACAGCAGCCTGGAGGGGAAAAAAAATAAAACCAACGACTTTATTAAATAACCCTACAGAGACGCCAAGGTGCCTACATCACCTCTTTATTCCTGGAAGGCCGCACTGTCACTTCTGGATTCTGATTGGCCAGATGACGCAGATGTGTTTTCTACACCAGCGTATCTGACCGTCGTGTTTGTGGAGACGGTTTCTATACGTTATTCCCCAGGATATTTCCTCCTGCACGAACACCAACATTAGGACCTGTAACAAGCGCTGAGGCTTTAAAAGGGAGTAAAAAAAAAATTGTCTTTTCATAGATTATGACCGACGTGGAAGCGAAAAAGCCGTCAAAAGTAACGTTAACCAAAAAAGTGTCATTAGGGATAAATATATAGTATGTTAAAGTATGCTTTTTTTTCCAATTAAAGTTTATTTTAAAACTTTAATTGTATATATTCACTTATTTTTATTCTCCTTATTATTATATATTTATTTCTTTTTCTCTCTCTTCTGTTTCTGTGAAGCTGCTTTGAGACAATAGGAACTTGTTAAAGGCTCTATAAAATAAATTTAATCAAATTGAATCATTTAGGTGTGGAGAGAGAGACTATCAATATATTGCTACAACCAAAAATTAAATAAACAAACAAATAAATAAAAATCTGACACTTGTTTACAAAGTAAATACAAAAAAAAGGAAGAAGGATACATTAAGAATCAAATACCTGTAATCTCTAATAAATTGAAGCTGAAATCATTATACACAGTTGCTGAAGCCATGAGCCCGATCACACGCTCATGTATCTACAGCTCTGAAAGCAAACCCTGTTTAATCGCTGTTTTGCAGAACACCTTGTTCTTTGCTCTCGTATTGTTCTGGCGGTGTGAATGTCACCGTGGTGTTAGAAATACGATGCAGCTGTAACGTCCACACCAACACATGTCTGTATCCAGAGTCTCGCTGCCTTAAAGCTAGAGGAGCTTAAATTCTGTACTGAACATTATAAGACATTTTAAACCCCGATATACAGTCAGCTGGAGCTTATCTGTCAAACCTCTGGGGCTCTCTGCCATGCCGTGATACGAACCTCTGGCCTTAGGGCCGATAACATGGGAAGAGAGAAGTAAAAACTCTGATGTTCTGCTCTGCTTTATCTAAAGCCTCCTAGTGCTTACTGGAAAATTAGGAGTTTATGATTAATCTCTGATATTTAAGGTTCAGAGAAACAGAAAAGCAACATAGAACCTTGTTCACATGCTCATTTGGATTAAAACCCTGTTTATTAACGTACCATTTAACGCATCTCCGGTTAGACGGATTGAAGCAGGATTCAAATCGGCTCTGTGTTTGTGTTGTTTCTTGTTTTCGGTTGTTGTATGCAAAAGACGGTGACAGATTTTGCATGCTGTTTTTAATCTTGCTGTGACTGTGCCAGACTCAGTACGGGCTGGTTGTCGAATGTGACACGGACGCGCCCACAAATGGGGTTAAAAGGCGTCTCGGGGTTTCCCGGAGGTTTCGGTGATGATCGGATTCAAATGTCTTAAATGACTGACTGAATCATTATGTATATTGTGGGGATGTGGTAGCTCAGTGGTTAAGGTGTTGGGCTACTGAACGGAAGGTCATGGGTCTGAACCCCAGGTCCACCAAGCTGCCACTGCTGGGCTCCCTTAAACCTCAGTTGTAAGTCACTCTGGATAAGGGTGTCTGCTAAATGCCATAAATGTAAATGAATCATTATATACCGCACGGTCCGAACACTAAACACAGAGAAACATTTGAAAATTGCATCATAACTTTTCTAATTTACATAAAACCGAGAAAAATCCAAGGTCCAAGTTGCGTGGCCACTTTTTGGCCACGATTTATGCACATGACTGTATCAGTGTCTTTTAAGGAATAAACCCCTCCATGTCGCGCTGTTACTGGAAAATAATCCACAACGTGTCGGTGTGATGAAGCCGAGTTACCGTTATGACCGATGTGACGTCATGACGTGTTTTATTCCTCTTATGCCACAGTAATTTGCCAACAGTTGTACAACAATTCTTTATATAATGTTAATTTATTACTGAACGAGACTCCGTCCTTAAATGTTCAAAAACATAACTGTGCTGCTGCTAGAGCTGCTGTTACAGAAGATTAAACAACACCTTCGGACCAATCAGAGTAGAGATTCGGACACGCAGTTTGAAGGCCACATGCTGCATGAAGTTTGGGTGTAAAATCAGAACAGGAAAGTTAGAAAGCACTCACATAGTCATGGAAAGCCTTGGCTTCACTGGAGTGTTCGCAGTTGTCCCTTCTTTCTGGCGCAGCACAATAGAGATCCCAAAATACGCTAAAAATAAATAAATAAAATAATGAGCGTTTCCAACAGGTACGTCGTGGTATCTTCTTACAAGATTCCGCTTCATCTCCTACAATATTCTACACGTCCTTCTGAAGCCCGTTACTCTGGAACGACGTTTTTTCCAGGAATACGATAATAAACATCTGTGACTACGGCTACTGAATTAGCGTCAGATGAAATCGAAATAAAAGCGAATAGCTAGGATAAGGATGAGAACTGGACTGAGTTTGACTCACCACCACCACGAGTGGAGAAAGCCTGGTGGTTCTCCCAGCGTTATGTTCTTCTCCCATCTGATCTGAAGAAAACAAGACAGCGGAGTGAGATATTGTTTTACACAAGATTCGGAAATGCCTCTCAGGAAAGGATGTAAAAACGTACAATATACAAACGCAGCCTAAAGATATATCATGTTAAATAACATTTATAATATGTTTACATATTATTACATTACAATAACATAGCACTGATAGCACAAATGTGATGTCTTAATTTAATTAAAAAGTTTTTATAATAATAATAATAATAATAATAATAATAATAAATAAAATGACAGGTGAAGATGCACCAATAACTTTTTACGAGTCAGCTCAGACTGGCTCTCAACCAAATAAGCCCCACCCCTTCACGGTGGTGACGTAATCCCACAACTTCTTTACGTGCTGGTTAGAAAGTGCATCGTTTTTTGTTTTTGTTTTTTATTTACAATATAAAATATTTACAATAAAATAAGGCTTCAGATCCCGTTTAGACACGACACATATTTCATACAAGTCCAGTTGTGATTAATATTATTTACCTCAGATAAGAAGGTCTGTGCTGATTTCTGAGCCCCGACGTGTAACAGGTACTCGTACACATACAACGCCAACCTGCAACAGGTAAAGCAGAGAGAGAGAGAGAGAGAGAGGGAGAGAGAGACAGAGGGAGAGAGAGACAGAGGGAGAGAGAGACAGAGGGAGAGAGAGACAGAGGGAGAGAGAGACAGAGGGAGAGAGAGACAGAGGGAGAGAGAGACAGAGGGAGAGAGAGGGAGAGGGAGAGAGTGACAGAGGGAGAGAGTGACAGAGGGAGAGAGAGAGATAGATAGAGAGAGAGAGTGAGACAGAGACAGAGAGAGGGAGAGTGTGTGTGTGTGTGTGTGTGTGAGAGTGTGAGAGAGAGAGAGAGAGAGAGAGACAGATGGAGAGAGTGAGAGAGAGACACAGAGAGATAGAGAGAGAGAGAGAGAGAGAGAGAGAGTTTGTGTGTGTGTGTGTGTGTGTGTGTGTGTGTGTGTGTGAGAGAGAGAGAGAGAGTGTGTTTGTGTGTGAGAGAGAGACAGAGAGACACAGAGAGAGATCGTGTGAGAGAGAGAGAGAGAGAGAGAGTTTGTGTGTGAGAGAGAGACAGAGAGACACACAGAAAGAGAGAGAGAGTTTGTGTGTGAGAGAGAGAGACAGAGAGAGACACAGAGAGAGAGAGAGAGAGAAAGAGAGAGAGAGAGAGTTTGTGTGTGTGAGAGAGAGACAGAGAGACACACACAGAGAGAGAGAGAGAGAGAGAGAGAGAGAGAGAGAGAGTGTGTTTGTGTGAGAGAGAGACAGAGAGACACAGAGAGAGATTGTGTGAGAGAGAGAGAGTTTGTGTGTGAGAGAGAGACAGAGAGACACACAGAAAGAGAGAGAGAGAGTTTGTGTGTGAGAGAGAGACAGAGAGAGACAGAGAGAGAGAGAGAGTTTGTGTGTGAGGAGAGTGTTTGTGTATGAGAGAGAGACAGGGAGAGAAACAGAGAGAGAGAGAGAGAGAGAGAGAGAGAGAGTTTGTGTGTGAGAGAGAGAGAGACAGGGAGAGAAACAGAGAGAGAGACACAGACAGAGAGAAAGAGAGAAAGAGAGAGAGAGAACACAAGCCAAAGGCTTTAGAACACACTACACTACTAAACACACACACACACACACACACACACACACACACACACACACACACACTAAACAGTAGGCTAAATCAGACCTGTATCTGACAATACGTACTATTTCGCTCACACTATACAGTACGTTAGGACGCAGTACCTCAGGTAACATTTTAGTAGCTACTACAAACACAGAGCAACAACATACCGCGTTTTAATTCACTTTCCCGCTCTGATAAGCTTTAACCAGGCGGACACAATGAACCAGCACAACAGCAGCTAGATGTTCTCTTCATCCCTGAATAAAGAATATAAAAATAAAGAGTTTTATCGCTTACTTTTCCCGAGCTTGTCCGTCCGACGGCACCGCCGCGCTTTTCCCTTTGGGGAACATGACTGCGCTCTCAGGCGCTCCTAGGCAACGGCTACGAGTCAGAGCGCGAGCGGTGGGAGGGACTTTACCAGACACCACGTGACTGACAGTGGGCTTGACCAATCTGTTCGCGAGTTACAAACTGAATGAATCTGTAATGCAAAATAAATAAATAAATAGATTACAAAAGGACAGAAGATTCGCACTGTGCACGAAAATTAAAACAGAAACTAAATAGGAATTTTAGTTGATCAAATTGATCTAAACAACTATGTTTATTATTTATGTCCCTAAATCATTCCATATATTATTTTCCAAGACATTTGTCTTTAGGTTTTCTTTGTTTACTAATCAAACACGTACAGATTTGATATTGTTGTAGGTAATAACATGTGAGTAAAATCGTTGCATGAGAGAAATGTGGAAAAAAATAAACAGGTTTGTATGACGTCATAAAACGTATATATTAAATTAGTTTCCGGTGTGTGTGAGTGTATGTGTGAGAGTGTGTATGTGTGTGAGAGTGTGAGTGTGTGTGTGTATGTGTGTGTGTGAGAGAGTGTTAGTTTATGTGTTTGTGTGTGTAAAGCATTTCCTGGCCCACAGCGCCACCTGCTGTCAAATATAAATCCCCACACCACCTAGAATTTACAGGTTAGAATCTATCAACAACAATAACAACAACAACAACATTAATAATACTTTTTATTTTTGGTTTGTTGTTTATTTTAATCTATTTGGTCAGGTGTTTATTCATTCTCCAGAACAGCAGATCTGACAGTAGTGAGGCTGCAATTTACAGGTTTATATTAATGCAGTAAATCGGAACTCATTCACATCTTTGATTTTTATTAAACATGCATAATTGCTCATTTGTTTATAAGGGGTTTTCTGTAAGGAGACGTTTATTTAACGCGTATGGAAGGAGTCTCCTGTGTCAGTGCTTTGTAACAGTCAGAGCTGCAATAATTTTGTCGTATTAACTTCAAGAGTGAAGAAAAACAGATGACTAGAAAAGATCGAGAGAGAACCACCGTTTTTGTACTGTTTAATCGGGTTGCCAGGTCTTCTTGACAAAAACAATCCAAAATTAATAAACCATAAACAGGTTTTAAAATTCACCATAAACACTAGCACTATGAAATAGCTACAATATAAAAAATCACCCATTACCTGGCAACCCTAAGAATATTGGGGTTACACATTACATTCTGTGATTGGAAAAAAAAATATATAAAATATATATAAAATGTATATAAATAAAAATATATTTATATAGTTATTATCCGTTTAATATAAATACGAGAAAGATAAAAAAAAAAAAAAAAGTCAACCTGTGTAAGGAATTAAAAAGGAATGGATTTTTGTATGAAAAACACGGACCTGGCAACAATTCCTCGAGCGAGCGCAACATTGTGTATGTGAGACGTGCATCCGGGTCTTTTATTCCTCTCGTTTACAGAAGTAGTGGGAGTGGTTAACACACATGAAAGCTAGTGGGCGTGTTACCGCGCGTTCCAACCAGAGTTTCAATGAATTTGCGTTTTCACTTCTATTCCTGCTTTATCTCTCTCTATGGGATGTGGATCAAATGAACTGATGATGTGACAAACGTCCAGATAAAATAAAGTGACTGAACGGAGAAAAGTTTTACAGGAAGGTAAGACTGCTGTCCTCTAGTGAGACCATGACGTCACTGATCTATTTACGTTCAGGTCTGTTTAAAGAGCGCGTGGTGTCTTGTGTTAAAGTTAGGATTACTGTGTGAATGTGTTGGGATTCAGTTCTATTAAAGCATGTGTGGGTCAGGAGGAGTGGCACCTGAAACATGCCTGAGGGAGAGTGTGAACTTTTATGTGTGTGTGTGTGTGTGTGTGTGTGTGTGTGTGTGTGTGTGTGTGTGTGAGAGAGAGAGAGAGAGAGTGCGTGTGTGTCTCTGTGTGTGTGAGTGTGTGAGCGTGTGTGTGTGTGTGTGTGAGAGAGAGAGAGAGAGAGAGAGAGTGTGTGTGTGTGTGTGTGTGTGTGTGTGTGTGTGTGTGTGTGTGTGTGTGTGTGTGAGGGAGAGATTTCAAACAAGAATAGCACAACATGTTGCCACATGAACCAAGAAACGAGTGCATGTCAAACCTTCTTCTCCAAACCCTTTCCACCTCTTCCTGTTCTTTCCAGGGTTTGATCCCATCATGTGTGCGTTCCAAATCTAACACTTTGTACCTGCAATAAAACCCCTCCCACTCAGTATAGTTACCCACATCAGAGCGTGCATGACAGACAACATCTAAACCCCTCAGCTGATGCAGTAATGTTCTTCCACTCTCAGATCAGCAGGATGTCGGAGCTGGACGAACCGGACCAGGTCATGGAGGACGGACGAGTGTATCGCAACCCAACGGAGATGAAGATGAGCCAGATCATTCTTCCCTGCCATGCCAACCACTGCAAGGAGCTGAGCGTGGGGCAGCTGCTCAAGTGGATGGACTCCACTGCCTGCCTCTCCGGTGAGGGTGAAATGTCATTTTAAATAGTAAAACATCTGGCCACAGCTTGAGTCTACAGTATGATATTAACGTCCATTTAATCCAGTGTCACTAGTTTTAATGTGCGCCGGTTGTTTTGTTGTATTTGTCACAGGATCACTCTGATCACTCTGTGGGAAATTTTGTTATCATGTAAGTAAGGAATAAAGCACTAGGAAAATAATTACAGATCAAGTTTTTCTCATTTAACATCACATCCTGAATGAAAATATTACGTGTTGTCAAACTTTTTCATCCGCTATACAAATCCCTGTGAAAGACTGTTACTATAGAAACGATAACGCATCTCGATCTGCACGCTGATACAAACCTGCACCTTGCAGTTGCCCTACAGTGCGAGCTGCTTGTGTGATATCAGACGAGTTATGATGATCGTTAACGGTATAAAGTTGGTGTTTGTGAAGAGTACAGCGAGCTTGGTGCAGGAGCTGGGTTGCCAGATTAACTCTGTAGGACAGAACTTGTCATTCCGGTTTGGACGCTGGAGCAGTGTGAAAGAGAGCTGTGACATTCTGGCTCTCTGCCTGACTAAATATAACCAGATCTCTGGAAGAAATTCCACTTAATGTAGGATATGGAAAAAGACATTGCATCAGTGTGGATACTTTGCTTCGTGACAGAATGTTCTGTTTTTGATTCACCTGAACAAAGTCGATTGTTCAGATTAGTCTAAGAGCTGCAGAATCAATCTCTCTCTCTCTCTCTCTCTCTCTCTCTCTCTCTCTGTCTCTCTCTCTCTCTCTCTCTCTCTCTCTCTCTGTCTCTCTCTCTCTCTCTAATGGGAAATAGTACGTGTTCTCAGGTACGGGTCAGCTTTAGCGTACTGTTTAGTAGTGTAGTGTGTTCTAAAGCCTTTGGCTTGTGTTCTCTCTCTCTCTCTCTCTCTCTCTCTCTCTCTCTCTCTCTCTCTCTCTCATTCTGTCTGTCTGTCTGTCTCTGTCTCTCTCTCTCTCTCTCTCTCTCTCTCTCTCTCTCTCTCTCTGTATCTGTCTCTCTCTGTCTGTCTCTGTATCTGTCTCTCTCTGTCTCTCTGTCTCTGTCTCTCTCTTTCTCTGTGTGTCTCTCTCTGTATCTGCTGCTCCTGCTGATTTCAGATCATCCTGCAAATATTTTTGAGAGACTGAAGGCTTCTCTCTTACTTTCCTATCATTAGTCAGAGAGCATCAGTGAAACGTCGCATGACATCCGCTCAGGGGATGTCATCACTAGGGTCCGATGAACTTTCCCTCTACATATTATTAAACTGGTTGTACTAACAGGGATGTTTACGGTCTTTACTGGAGCTCTGTTGTTTGTCCCTGAGGACATTTAGAAATCTGTGCTACTTTCTTATACATTACTTTATATCCTAATAGTTCTATACAGTAGTTCTACTCTTTTCTTCTCTTTTTAAACTTTATAACATAAAAAAATGCAGCTTGTCCTAATTATTTAAATGTGATTTTTAAACCTAGATATTTAGACTGATTTTTGCTAAGAAATTGTTCATTTGAGTGACATCGAGCCACTGACTGATTAACCTGATGTAACAAAAGCTATAGAAAAAAATCTGTTATGTTATTTTCGTTGTTTCTTAGAATTTTTTTAAGTGATTATATTTTAAGCGAGAATATAAGTCGTTGCAGTAGTAATTTGTAATACATGTTAATAATACCATACAGCTAGAGCTATTATCGTAATTATAAATGCTCATAACAGTTTAATATCCCTCAATTTAAATATTCCACGTATCAGTATGTTGCTTGTGCAATGTTTGGTTTTATGAAAATGAATTGGATCTTAACAGAAATGACTCATGCTCTTATGTCAATTCTGACCTTTTTGTTAATGCACCATCATTTTCTGTCTTGGTCTCGTTCCAGCTGAAAGACATGCAGGATGTCCCTGTGTCACAGCCTCTGTTGATGACATTCACTTTGAGCACACCATCAGGTACAAAAAATACTAGCTTTTTAACTAGAATAGTATATTTTGTGAAGTGTTTGGTATTCCTGACACCATCAGTCATTCTCTCTCATCTCACTGTAACATACTGTAACTCACTGAAACACACCCTAATATACTAACACACTGAAACACACTAACACACTGTAACACACCCTAATATATTAACACACTGTAACTCACTGAAACACACTGTAACACACTGTGACTCACTGTAACACCCTAATATACTAACAGTGTAACACACTGTAATACACCCTAATATACTAACACACTGTAACACAATGTAACACACTGTAACACACCCTAATATACTAACACACTGTAACACACTGTAACACACCCTAATATACTAACACACTGTAACACACTGTAACACACTGAAACACACCCTAATATACTAACACACTGAAACACACTGAAACACACCCTAATATACTAACACACTGAAACACACTGTAACACATGGTAACTCACTGTAACACACCCCAATACACTAACACACTGTAACTTGTCCTAATAAACGAACTCAATGTTTAATTTAACACGCTGTGACACACTGCAACAAGCCCTAATTCACTAACTCAATGCAACATACTGCATCATGCCCTAATACACTAACACACAGTAACACCCCTTACAGTAACGTGCTATTTTACACATATAATGTCTTTTTTTTTTAGTGTTGGACAAGTGGTTAACATCAAGGCTAAAGTCAACAGAGCTTTCAACTCAAGCATGGAGGTAAACAAAATACACATGCAGATACACATTTCACACTGAGCTGAATTATGTACCACAGATGTAAATAAAATGAGATTTTAGATGCAAGAGAACACAAATCAAACTCTGGTGTAAAACCCAAGCCTCAGATAAGCACACAAAAGGTCACGTTAGTTTATCTTGTGACTCAGGCGTGCAGTACTGCCAAAGTCATGCTTGTGCCAAATTATTCAGACTGCGTGATGTGTGTGTGTGTGTGTGTGTGTGTGTGTGTGTAAGGTGGGGATAGTGGTGAGCTGTGAGGACCTGTACAGCAATCGCCACTGGAAAGTCTGTCAGGCTTTTGCCACCTTTGTGGCTCGTCGTACAGATAAAGACAAGGTGAGACAGAGGGACACAATGCTACATGTCTTTACCAGGTCCTCAATGCAAATATATTTGTTAATGCAAATGTTTGGCATTAATACATCACCAACGTGTCATTTTAATTTGACTAAATAAACTATAGGAGTTCACCGTTGCCAGGCAACTCGGAAACAAACCCAAAATTACACTGTAATTACACTTAGCATCAACCGCTAGCTATGAGTTTATGTGTGAGACAGGAGAAAACAAAAATAAACCTTAGAAATAAAATGTTATTGTTCAAAGCTGAAAAATATTCTAGCTAGCTAACATTGTATTCCATTAAATCAATTTTTTTTTTTGGCATAATACTGATTGTTTTGTTTTTTATTGTAATATTAAATTATTCAAACTCACCATAAAAGGCCAATGGCTGCGCTAGTGTAAATTAGCCGTATCCTAGCGCTATCAAACATCAAGTTTCAGACGTTAAACATTGTGATATAGTGATTATGTCTACAAATAACAATAAAGAAGCTTTCTCTAGATATAACACAGTATTGATGGTTTTCAGTATAAAGGAACACATGAAAGTTCAGTTAGCAGTTTATGCTAAACCTATTCAGAGTGTGATTTTGGTCAATCTGTATCTTTTCCTGGGAAAATGCTAACATATCTGAGGAAAATGTTGATATTTCCTATCATCTTAACTCCTTTCCAGTGCCACTGGACACATCCATTAATTATTTAATCTGATTTTTAGACTCTGTGATTAGCTAGGGAGGTGAGGAGGGTTTTTTTCTTAGTGAGTGTGTTTACATTGACAATTCAAAAATTAATATATGGATTTTTTTTCCTCGACATGGCAAATATATTTGTGTATTTGGAAATTGCTAAAAAACACTTATTATTCGTGTTATTAACATTACACATGTATTAAATGTATTTAATACACGTATTATGACGTCGTCGCCGTGTGTCACGTCACTTATACATGTATTAAATGTATATTGTAAAAAACGGCAGTAAGTAAAGATTAAATTACCAGGAAAGTTCTTACTCTTACACCAGATAATACACACCACGAGTGTGAACATGCGTGTTTTTATTGACTGGTTGATAAGACTGTGTAAGACTGTTTGATTGATAAGCTGTGTGTGTCTGTGTATGTGTGTTTGTGTGGGTATATGTGTCTGTTTGTGTGTCTCTTTGTGTGTGTGTGTCTGTGTGTGTGTGTGTTTCTGTGCTTGTGTGTGTGTGTGTGTGTGTGTGTGTGTGTGTGTGTGTGTGTTCAGGTCCATCTGAAGCCTCTGGTCCCTTACACACATCGTGAGAAGTTGGAGTATAGTGTCGCTGCTGAGAGAAGGAGGATGAGGCTGCTGCATGTTGAAATTATGAAAGATCTACTGAGTAACACTACTTTCCAGACGAGCATTAGCGAGAGCGTGTGTGGTAAGAGGTAGTTTCACTTCCTGGAAAAAAAAAACACACACACACTCGCACACACACAGGATCCTTTGCACCTTTCAAAGAATATTTGTGTACATGAAAGAGTCTTTAAATTGTTGGCTTCAAAATTATTGACACCCCCTTTCTCCCGACCCACGTTTATGTGACAATAGGACGTACGCATGAATATGTGCCGTATAAGATATAGTGTGTGTGTGTGTGTGTGTGTGTGTGTGTGCGTGCATGTGTGTATTTGGTGCAGAGGGCCAGGATGAGGAGGAAGAAGTGCCATCTGAGAAAACCAGAGTAGAGAGCGTAGAGCTGGCTCTTCCCACACATGCCAACCACCAGGTGAACACGTTCGGAGGCCAGATCATGGCATGGATGGAAAACGTAGCCACCATTGCTGCCAGGTAACAAGATGCTAACCGATTATTTTCCATAGATGACAGCATGACGATATTATATGTATCATTTTTATTTCTATTTTAGTAGTTGTGTTTAACATCGTGGAAAGGTTTAGTTCTCGTTGACTCGTATGTTCTAGCAGCTCTAGACAGTGCACATCACCAAACTGTCGTTTGTTTTCTCTATTTTTAAGTGAACAAAACAAAAAGAGCTTGTGTATGATTGCTACTGAGAAACCACAAATAACTGACTGAAGCACTGACACTGGAGACTCCTTCCATAAATACGAAACATCTTAAATAAACATCATCAGTGATTACACACAGATTTTCTCTGTCCGAGTGTACACGTGTGCACGATTACGCAGTATAGATTTCTTTTAAATACTATAAACGTATAAAGTTCAAAACAGATAAAGCTCTGGTTTGATTTCTGGACATTTCTATGGGGAATAGTTTTTTTAAGGTCAGTGTTTTAAGGCTTTATTGGTTTGACTGATAATGATGAATTTATACCAGGAATTTATCGCATGGTTCTGCTTGTAATGTGTAGCACTTTTAAAATGAGTTAATAATTCACTCACATTTGGAGCTTTAACGTGACTCGCTGGTCAAAAGTTCAAGGTTTGAACTTTAATAGTGTAGAACAAAACCCAGACCTAACGCCTTATGCAATCACTTGCTTCCATTACAAAACCAGGATATATATATATATTTATTTATTTATTTATGTGCTGATATTATGATGTTGCACGTGTCAGGATTATAGGATTACTGAGATTCTCACTGTTGATCTGATTTCTGATTGGATGGAGTTGAAAAAATACACCATATGTTTTTTCCATTGTTTTTCAGCCGTGTTTAATAGATGTCGATTTTTTTTCCTTTGTAAATCACTGCATGGATCCCGATTAGTCTGAAAGAGTTGATTAAGTTCTGAAGGTGTCACAGCTGCAAATTACAGGATTATATTCATTCATTCATTCATTCATTTTCTACCGCTTATCCGAACTTCTCGGGTCACGGGGAGCCTGTGTCTATCTCAGGCGTCATCGGGCATCAAGGCAGGATACACCCTGGACGGAGTGCCAACCCATCACAGGGCACACACACACACACACACACACACACACACACTCTCATTCACTCACACACACACACTCTCATTCACACACACACACACACACACACTACGGACAATTTTCCAGAGATGCCAATCAACCTACCATGCATGTCTTTGGACCGGGGGAGGAAACCGGAGTACCCGGAGGAAATCCCCGAGGCACGGGGAGAACATGCAAACTCCACACACACAAGGTGGAGACGGGAATTGAACCCCCGGCCCTGGAGGTGTGAGGCGAACGTGCTAACCGCTAAGCCACCGTGCCCCCACAGGATTATATAAAATAAAAAGTTGTTAATTCTTAAAACGTTATTGTGTCTATCTGTATCGTTTGCATCTAATTTATTTTACGAGTGTTCCACAAAAATAAATGCAACTAGAAACGGATAACTAGAAACTCTTGTTTCTTCTCAGCCGGTTATGCCACGCCCACCCGACCCTGAGGACGATAGACATGTTCCACTTCAGGGGACCGTCTCAAGTCGGAGACCGTGTGATACTGAAAGCCATCGTCAACAACACTTTCAAAAACAGGTAAGGCTTTGCTATAGACAGGAAGTGACGGACATAATCGGGTGTTTTAGATATTTTCCATCGGGTGCTGTTGGTGGTGTTTTGGCAGCATGGAGGTGGGCGTGTGCGCAGAGGCGTATCAGGGGGAGGAAGCTCTCAGACACATAAACAGCGCGTTTATGACTTACGAGGTGCTGGATGAGGAGGGCAGGCCATGCCCGCTACCCCGGATACGTCCCGAACCACTGGTGAGCCCGAGCTTTCACTTCCTGTTCAGACGGTGTTCCTGATCCTTGGTTTTTTTTAAAAAAGCTATTTAATTCAAATTATTAACAGGATGGAAAACGGAGATACCAAGAGGCGATTGCCAGAAAGAAGATCCGACTCGACAGGTACTGAACTGAAAAGGAAAATCTGGTTAAAAAACATGGATAAAATAATGGAACTTATGTAAAAGATGTGGCTTATTATTATTATTATTATTATTATTATTATTATTATTATTATTATTAATTCTGAATAATACTCCAGACTGTAGGTACCATAGATCTGAATCCATTTATT
Organism: Tachysurus fulvidraco; assembly: GCF_022655615.1. NCBI lineage: Eukaryota > Metazoa > Chordata > Actinopteri > Siluriformes > Bagridae > Tachysurus > Tachysurus fulvidraco. The sequence continues at coordinate 2,024,768 of NC_062539.1, forward strand.
AGATTTTCATTCTAATATTTGTTATGTCTGGTGTGCATTCCTTGGTAAATAAAAGAAAAAAGAAAAGAAAATGGGATTTAAACTGCATTTAAATGAGAAGAGTTTATTCATCACCTCAGTCGCAAAATTCAGCATCAAGACTCGAGTCCAGATTTCCACCACTACTTTCCACCACTGTCACTTCCCAAAGTGTTTTATTCCTCTTACACCACCACAGTTACAATTGCTTTATTTTATTAAATCTAATACACAACGTTTGTAGACGAATCAACACCTTCTGACCAATCGGAATCCAGCAGAGCTGTGAGATAAAACCGATTCATAGGTTCAGATCTCACCATGGTTTGATTTTGGAATCCAAAATATTATTTTATAATAATGTTATGTATAGATTTTGACGGTGATCTCCATAGTCACTAAAGTTATCTCTTTATCCATCCAGAAAATACATCATCTCCTGTAAGCATACTGAAGTGCCCTTGTCTGTCCCCTGGGACCCCATTAACCAGGTATTTGCTCTCTCGTTATAAAGCGAAATAAAATGATAAAAGATAAGATGAAGGTAGAATTTTACAGACCAAACGCTTGCACAACGGCAGCTTATGATAAGTTTTGATAATCTATATCTATCTGAAAATAATCAGGGTTTTATAATATCACCGAAACTCCCTTCAGGTGTATCTGAGCTACAATAACGTCTTCGCGCTCAAGATGCTAGCGGCCAGAAACAACTGGGTTCTTAGTTCTAAGAAGAACAAAGTGAGTACACCGATCTTCTCGGATCTCAGCGCATTGATCTCGACTTACAGCGTGTTTGAGACTAGTGTTGTCTGTGTTTTAAGGTGAGTCTGTACACTCTGGAGGAGAATCAGAGCCTTTGTGTCCGGGTTGAATCGGAGGTGAACGTTCCGGCAGAAAGAGCTTTCCTCCTGCTCTCAGATCTCAGCCGCAGGCCCGAATGGGACAAGCACTACAAGTACTCCATTGTTCATTATCATTTACATCACTGCTAAAAAAAAGAGCAAAGCAAGCAAACATTGCTTAAACTGTGCTCTTCCTATATATATTTGGAGTGGCAACAAAATCCTGTCTAAGAGGTGTGTTTAGAGGCAAAGTCCAAATTAACTCCATATTCACTTAATGCTCAAGGAGATTTTCAAGGCTTTACACTCAAAGTATTCAAATTACATGCAGTTTGCTTCATAGAGTAGAAGCATCCAAGACAAGTGTTTTTCATTCATTTCCTACCGCTTTTACGAACTATTCTCGGGTCACGGGGAGCCTGTGCCTATCTCAGGCGTCATCGGGCATCGAGGCAGGATACACCCTGGATGGAGTGCCAACCCATCACAGGGCACACACACACTCTCATTCACTCACACACTCACACACTACAGACAATTTTCCAGAGATGCCAATCAACCTACCATGCATGTCTTTGGACCGGGGGAGGAAACCGGAGTACCCGGAGGAAACCCCCGAGGCACGGGGAGAACATGCAAACTCCACACACACAAGGCGGTGGTGGGAATCGAACCCCCAACCCTGGAGGTGTGAGGCGAACGTGCTAACCACTAAGCCACCGTGCCACCTAGACAAGAGTTTAAATCTGAAAAAATCTGGGATAGATTTTTATTATATTATTGTGTTAGATATATTATTCTCTATAATAATATATGTTCTATGTATTATTTAAAGAAATATAAATACATATTGAAGTAATATATTTCTTTCCTAGTTCTTTTATAAGTAATATAGTTCTTTCCTAGCTTCGGCACACATTGTACTACAGCTTATAGAACAGCACTTGATCCAGCACATTCTCTCATTATGCTTTTTACTTTTTTTTCCATATCATCGTGCTCCTCACACGTAAATAAATCAAAATCACCATGATAATTCATCGTGGCCTTCACATGTACCACTGAGCATCTGTGTAACCTTGTACATCTGTTGTGTGCAGACAGTGCAAGCTCATCCTCAGAGTTGATGATGATGATCTGATCTATCACGTTCTTGCTCCGTCTGTAAGCGAAGGAGGAAAAGGACAGGATTTCATCCTGCTTGCCTCCAGGAGGCCACCGTGTGATAGCGGGTGAGTAAGACGCGACAGGGAACTGGTAACTCTTTATATTCCCTGTGGAAATGCTGTTACTATTAAAACAATGCATTCATATAGTGCAACATCTTCTTCTATCCAATCACAATCCAAAAGCAATCCAGTAGCATTAATGTAAAGAGTTACTGAGATATGCATTCATTTCTTTCATTTTGGACTGTATTCTGTATGTTGTATGTATTTAGGGATCCATATATCCTTGCCATACGTTCGGTCACTCTTCCCACGCACCCTCCGACAGAAGACACAAACCGAGGGGAGATGCTTTGCGCAGGATTCACCATTTACGCCGAGTCTGAAAACGTATCAAAGGTAAGTGCTTAATGTTCTTTATATTCTCAAAGGGAATGTGTCAATCTACAGATTCATCAATGTAGTCACTTTTGCTAGAGAAATTACTTCCACCCAAGATACATGTTTTATTTGGTCACCAGATCTCTTACTACAACCAAACCAACCCCGGGGTGCTGCCGTACATCTCTACAGACATCGCCGGACTCTCGTCCAGTTTCTGTTCCACCTTCCTTTCCTGCAGCCAGTACCTGATGGACAACAGAGTCTGACCTTCTGTCAGTTTCACCACACCTCTTTAGCACTCACTTATTAACACTATCCTGGTCAGTGTTAATAAACCAGACTATATTTTTTACACTAGACTTGTTTTATTTTGTCTTTTTGCGATCATGCCAGTTTGGGGAGGCGATATGTGGGAATAATTTTATTTATGTATATTAAACAGGTAGTAAAAGTGAAAAAATTGTAGCCAGTTTTATACAAAAGACTAAAATACTAGCTTAATGAAATACGTGCGTAATAAGAAAATACTAGCATCTGATTGGGTGGTACATGTCCATCGGGATAGCTAACTAGCCTTGATTTGTTTATTATTTTAACGATTTGTATGTATGTAACAGAAACAAAATTCCTGTTAAATGATATTAAGAAATTGTGGTATGTATGTGAGATAAAAATCTACTAAAAGCATCCTGATAAAATGTGAAAATTTGGTTGTTATTTCTTAAAAAAAAACACCTCTGTATTTTACATGGTTGTGTTTATCATGTTTTATTTGGTATCTCGGAGACAAACCCCTTCACTGCTTTTGGAACGTTATAAAAGGTCCGACGTCTGGTCCCGTTCCGGACAAACGTGAAACTCTTCATCCGAAGTCCTCCGATCCTTGTCGTGTGCTCCACTGTGAGAGAAAAACGTTCCTGACTTTGTTGAATAATCCTAATTCCAGCCTCCGATCTGTCCAGATGGACAGCCAACAGCTGCAGTGAGACATCCTGCCAAACCTCTTGGAAGAGTTCCATCATGTCCTCGACCATCTGTGGTGTGTAACCCTGATCCAGAACCTCCTGAGGCCAGCTAGGTGCCATGGTGACATAGGGGAAAATCTGGTTAATGGTTCTCACAAACTCCAGACCCGTGATGTAGCCTTTGACGTTGAAGACTCCGAGAGAGATATCCATGTTGATCCAGACTGGATGGTAGAGTAGGTCATTAGCATATGCCTTTCGAAGCAGATGTAGTGAGGTAGCTAGCTGTGTCTGGGACTTCACCCTGAGGTAGATGCCCCAGGGATTCTTTGAAGCGAGGACCAGATCTAGACAATTTTGAAGAGGCAGCTCTGGCATTGAACCCTCAACCACTGGAATCCTCACATCACTTGTTCCAGATGTTACTGGAATCACAAGCATCCCACCTGGGCTTTCTAGAAACACAATAAATCATCAGGTAGTGTGATGTCACCAGCCCAAAGTACACTGTATGGCCAAAAGATGCACACCTAATAATCACACACCATACATGCTTGTTGAAGATTAAATTTAGGATTTATTCTCCCTTTGCGGTCATAATAAGCTCCACTCTCCTGGAAGGCTTTCCCCTAGATGTTGGATCGTGGCTGTGGGGATTCATCTACAAGAGCATTAGTGGGATCAGACACTGATGTTGGGATGTTGAGGAGACTCCAGTTCCAGTTTAAACAAAAGATGTTCAGTGGGGTTGAGTCAGAGTCAGGGCTCTGTGCAACCTTAACCTCCATGCCATGATTTCATGGAGCTCTGGGGGTTTGTACACAGCGGCATTGTCATGCTTGAACAGGTTTGGCACATATTGTTGTGGTGGTCAGGGGTCACCTTTTACTTTTGGGTCATATAAGTGTAGATTATTTAATTACAACATCATGTTCCAATGGGATTTATTTTTTATATTCCACAGCAATCTGTCACCAAATATTTAAATTCATTCATTCAATCATTCTCTACCGCTTATCCGATCTTCTCGGGTCACGGGGAGCCTGTGCCTATCTCAGGCGTCATCGGGCATCGAGGCAGGATACACCCTGAACGGAGTGCCAACCCATCACAGGGCACACACACACTCTCATTCACTCACACACTCACACACTACGGACAATTTTCCAGAGATGCCAATCAACCTACCATGCATGTCTTTGGACCGGGGGAGGAAACCGGAGTACCCGGAGGAAACCCCCAAGGCACGGGGAGAACATGCAAACTCCACACACACAAGGCAGAGGCGGGAATCGAACCCCGACCCTGGAGGTGTGAACGTGCTAACCACTAAGCCAGCAGTACCCAAAGTGGGGGTTGCGGAGTGGGGGGCAGGGGGTCGCGAGATGATTTCCAGACACTTTATTTATTTTTATTTATTATTTATTTCTTTTTTTATATGTTAGAAAAGGTTGTAATGACGTGAGTATAAATTTAGGATAATTAAAATAAACTGGAAATAAAACTTGTTTGCTCCGATTAATCACGACAGTCAAGTGACGGCGTCGATCACAATTTACAGCACAACAACATGCGCTAGCTAGATTGTGGGCGTGTTTCTGGAAGTCTTGGAAAAACGGCCTCTTTCAAAAAAACAAAAACAAAAAACAGCATACTACGAAGACAAGAAGTCATACAGGTAGATTTATTTTAGAAAACAAATAAACAACCGAAAACTACGGTTAGGGTTAGATTATAAAATAGGCCACGCCTACCCGATCACGCAATATCTGTTACGCGGTTCTGAAATCCCTGGAAATAAGTGCCTGCCGAAAGTAGGGGAGGGGCGGGGCGGGAATATTGGGGGTAGCGGTGGGAAAAGTTTCTGAACCAGTGCAATAAGCCACTGTGCCCGCCTATTTAAATTCATGAACATGTTTATTTTTTATCCATTAATTGTTACATTTAATGCTGTAGGATGTTTGCAACAGAAGTCCCCACGAACTAGCTTTTTACCACAGAAATGATAATGTAATATGTAATATGGTAGATCAAGCAAGTTCATATAAAGCATTAGACCTACTGTCAGAGCCCTGCTTTTCTCAAGTGTTCAGATGTTCACTGCTTATTGCTTTTTTAAACTATGGTTTCTGACTTTGCCATACCTTTGAGTTCAGACAGAAGAGAAGCTTGGTCATACACCTTCTCCCACAGGATGTTGAGTCCATCACTGTTTGCAGGCTTGAAATAGTCCACTATGTCCCCACCTGTATAAAACCTTCTTGGTCGATCCTTCTGCTCTAAAAAATACAAAAATGATCTATAAATAATAAATAGATATTGAAATATAGAAAGCTTCTAAGTTGTCGGAAAAGCCTCTCTGGGACCTACTTGCAGCTTCTTTAAACTGGGACAGCACTGGCTCGTAGATGTCATAGTAGATGCGCTGAGGGTTAGTATTATCTCTAACGAAGAGCAGGTCATTGACAGTGGGGTTCGCCTGACCTTGCCACAAGGTCAGACTGAACCTGGATTACACAGAAAGTACACACATTTAAAAATCTTTGTGTTTATACCTGATACAGCTCCTCATACCTGGGTGATGTCCAACCAGACATCCACAAAGTGGAGCTCTTGGAACTCCTCCCATAAGCCCAAAAGCACAAACCATTAAACACATTTATTTAGCCTGATTCACACTGTTGTGTCTCCACACCCCCTGGATTTTTGGCTAGACTCTGTCCAACTATGAGGAGCTGGACTCCACCTCATGGACTTTTTGTTCTGCGGGTGACATACCTGGAGCACTGGCTGAGAAGCCAACTTAGGTGAGGCCATCCATTCCTCACCATAACTGCCAGAACAGGAAACGTGATTCTTTGTGGAAGGTGTTTGACAGTGGTGTACATCTCCATCACCATAGCCCGTGTGTAAGTCACATCAGGCAATAGGGGCAGATAAAGAACCTTCCAACCTGGTGAGATGGTCACATATGGAAACTTTGTCTGGATAAGTTCAAAGAATCTGTTCAAAGTTCAAAGATGTTAAAAGTGAGAAGTAAACCCAAGTTATTGAAGAAACTGTGGAAGATGGATGGTGAATGTATGGAATAATACACTTCACACTTCTAACAGCAAAGCCTTAAAGTGTTTTATTCCTCTTATAGCACAAAAACGTAAGTTTACGCTCTCACCGAGTGCCGTTAACTACGGGCCAGAACCCAGGAACGTTTGGACCAGGAAGGATATCAGCATTCAACCATACGGGCCGGTTGATTCCTGTTTGATTCTTCTTCTTGAGAAGATTGAGTGAAGGCTCCACAGCTTGTAGACTTTTAAAATCCAGTTTTATTCCTATTTACATGGCAAAAAAACGACTGTTTGCTTGAAACGATCGTCGAATATATTTCTATATTTCGAATATATTTCTATATTTCTTTATCATTATTGGTTCTTTACCTTTCTTCGAACGAATAACAGCATCGAGCCATTCTTCCAGAGTGTTATCACTGTAGACATCTGGTGGATGGGCCATGATTGGAATATTGGTTTCGTTGTCCGTGTTATGACCTTGTACATTGACATCAGCTTCTAGAATCATAGTGTCACCTATGGAATGGGTCGGGTTAATATTTCTGCATCACACAAGAAAAATCGGATTTAGATTGTAATGTCGCTTGCTATCTTGACCCCGTTCATACCGCAAACCTTAATGCCGAATTCGGATATTTTGCTCAGACTTGATTTTTTTTGTTTGGCTGTTCACATTACCTTGTGGCCTATATCAGATGCCAATGTGTTTCGAACTGACCCGCGTGCGCATACGAACAATAACAATGACGTCACACGCAGCACGCCGTTGCAGTAAAACGTTGGCGAGGTTATGGAGGAAGTAAGCATTTTCGCTTTTCTTTCGAAATGTTTGTGTAATGGCAGCCGTAACATTAACAAGCGGGTGCTGAGGACGAAAAGAATGAAGAGAAAGAGAGCAAAATGAGCTATTTTGGCCTTTTGCGGTCTGTAGATTGCCTGAATTAAAGTATCTCCCCATATACTAATTAGGTCTAACACCTCACTCTCCCTCCACCGACTTGCTCCATCACTGTTCTCCATTTTTTATTCGTAGTCACGTTTGTGTGTGTACTCGCCGGCGCGTAATTCTGACGATTGTAGATTTAGATTGACGTAAAAGTCGCATCAAATCCGCATCGGTTGTTCACACTGCGGCCACATTGGAAAAAATCAGATTTGGGTCTGATTGGTCTAATGGTTAGAGAGTCTGACTCGTAATCCTAAGGTTGTGGGTTCGAGTCTCGGGCTGGCCTAAGTATGGTGAACTATACTCAGAATTCATTCTCTGCATTTGACCCATTCAAAGTGAACATACACCCAGAGCAGTAGGCAGCCATTTATGCTGAGGTGCCCTTGAGCAAAGCACCAAACCCCCCCAACTGCTCCCCGGGCGCCCACTGCTCCGGGTGTGTGTTCATGGTGTGTGTGTGCACTTTGGATGCTTCAAATGCAGAGAACGAATTCTGAGTATGGTTCACCTTACTTAGCCGTATGTCACGTCACTTACACTTCACATTCAGGACCACATATGGAGTGGTCTAAATCTGATTTGAAAAAAATCAGATCTGGGCCACATTTGAGTGTTCACATTATTCCTGAAGAAACCTGACCCCAAAAAAATCAGATTTGGGTCACTTTAACCTGCAGTCTGAACAGGGTCTTTGTCTTGTTTCTTGTTTATCAATCAATCTAGTCAACCTAGATTCCTCGCTGGTTACATAATAGCATAACCTTGGCCCTGAAAGGAAATTAGCCCATGATAGTTCAGAGGATCAAAGTTTTTTATTTATGGTATTTACTTTCCAAGGCTTTTTGGGTTTCAGCTTTGCTGTTGGCAGAGTGATACCACGTAGCATAGAGCCCATCTTTCTCTTGAATCTCCCCGTTTTGAAGAAGAAATTCCAGCATGTCTCCATCTGTAGCGAACGGGACCATGGTCTCCGAAGTTTCTGAGGAAGCAAAGCTCGATTCATTTGTATTTGTATAAGGATTAACTAGCTACGCTTAGCTATAACAGTGTTCCCATTTCAACAGTAACCATTTCAAATAGCCTATTTTCGAACAAATCACTCTGTACAAACTTCTGTATACTATAGCCTCAGCTAGCGTTGAGCATTGTGGGAAATAAAAGCATTCTTTTAGTGATGAATACAAGACTATCGACATCCAACCATGATTAACAATGTTACTGATTGCCACATTAATGCCACATTAATGCTAACTAGTTATTTCCAGAAACTTAACCAAGAGTGTCGTTGTGGTCTCTAATGTCGCTTTTACCGTCATTAGCTACTTTATAAAAAAGTGTATTTTAGTGGTAGTCGATGATTATTTTAAAAAAAAATAGTAAGTAGCTTGTCGCTAAACAGGTTTAATTGCAAAGTAGCTTCCTCAACACTGAAATAGATGCTGGTCACAAAGCAGCTTTACAGAAATCTGGACGTAGATTCATATGTAGGTCTGTAATTAACATTTTAATTCTACATAAACTTATCAGATACACCACACCACAGAGCTAGACCAAACATAACAAAGATGAGAAGAAATTTACCTGATCCCGACGTGATGGGCAGAACCAAAGAGGTTACTGTTATGATGAGCAGAAGTACAACGAGCCCAACAGCTACACAGATCCTAGTGAACTGCTGTTTGGTAAAAACTCCTAGTATAGCCTTTGGTTCCTTTTCTTCATCTTTTTCCTCATCCTCTTGACTATTGTTACTTTTCTTCTCTCTCATATCCATTCTTGCTCAGTTCTCTCTAAAGGAATCTCAGCTCTGTGGTACGTGTTACGATGTTCTGCAGTACAGCCTTTTAAAGTCTGACTATCTTATCAGTGGATCGTAAAGAAAAAAATATTCTAGAGAGACGTGACTTATCAGCACTTGCCGACATTATCTGACTTGTATAAATTACTCTTGGCAATCAGAATGGACGTAAAATAATATGGTGTGAAATTAGGTCTTGAACACAATCAGGAAATGAAGAGCTAAAAATGGCACACTGGAGATATCTCACAGGACGAAATGTTCGAAACCTATCTGATTTTTTTCTCCAGTGCAGTCTGTGGCCTGCTGGAGGTTTTCTCAGGAACAATCAGTCTAAGCTTCCTCTTTGGTGAACCATCACCTGAAGAGAGGTACTCCTGGACAACGGAGACTGTTGAGGGCATTGGGGCCACGGAGTCATTTGAAAGATCTACTCCATCATTTGGCATTTGAAGCTCTTTCTGCAGACTCCTGGCATCTTCTGGTGTGCTCACTGCCAGGCTCAGATCCAGGGTTGGGATTTGAGGGTCTGTAGAATTTTCTGTACCAAGTGGTGTGACACTTTCAGCTAAAAGAGTTGAAGTCTGCATCAGCGAACATGAGTCCTCTGGATTCTTTTCTAATCCTTGAGTTTCACCTGGATCGGTTGAACTTTCAACACACTGCAACTTGTTGGTAATCTTGGCCTTCTTGGATGTTTCTTTCCTCTCCCCCCCTTTACTGTCCTTTTTCACAACGATCTTTTGAGATTTGTCTTTCTTGATGTTTTTGGAGGTTCTCTTCACCTCTTTGAGATCGTGGCTAGAACCAGACTTGGGATGAACCTGACTTCTTCTAAGAGGGCTCAGATTTAGCTTAACCTTTAGTTTAATACTTCCTTGAGATCTTGCTTTAGGGATTTGCGAATGCCTTGAGTGAGTGCTTCTCTTGATTCTTTTGGCAGAAACCTTGCCTGGGCTCGGTTTGCATTTCTCGCCAAGTGTTTTAGACATTTTCGTCTTGCCGATTTTGTACGGACCCTCTTTCCTAGACACGAACAAGGCACGTTCCATGGACAAATCAAACGTTACACTTCTCTGCACTCTTGCTTGATTTCCACCCTGCTGGTCCACTTCAGACTGGTTGAAATTTAAAATATCTTTGTACACAATGACCTTAGAGCTTCTGGGAAGTATACCCTCTTCTTTATTTCTAGATATATCGTCATGGATGTCATCCGCATAGGTTTGACTATAGTGGTGTATTGGTAAACTACCATATACTCCATGTTGTTGCTTAAATAATGCCATTTTGTTGTTTGGTTGTTCATCTGGGGCAAAGGCTTGTCTCTGGGCGATGGATATTTGTCTTCTCAGAGCTATCTGGTGCATTCCAACGGTTGACATATCTTGTCTTGAAACTGGTTGTCTGCGATAATCAGTGTTTAACCCACCGATATCCTTCACATTGTGTCTTTGAGCTCTAACATCTGTAATTTAAACAAAAATATGTTAAGAAATACAGAAATGACCCTGAGCAAATAAATCATTCCCATTCTTTTCGTACCTTCATCATTAATCCTTGATGGACAAACATCAGTGTCCTTCCATTGGTCACTGCTCATATAGGTTGACCATTCTTCTTCATTATTAGGCTGAATCCCCCTGCTGTTTGTTCTGTGATAGAAAGTCTTTCTGCAATTTTGGCATATAAAATGGTTCCCCATGGTGTCTGGTCTGCTATCAGATGAAGTATCCTCTTTATCACAGGGTGGATGGCCTCGATAGTTGGAGTTATGGAAAGCATAAGACATCACCTTGCTGCCTTCAGAGAAGTCCCATGTCTGGCTGGATTGTTCCTCAGCTCCTTTTGCTCCTTTTGGATTAAACCTTCTACCCAACTTCCTTTGTACAACTGCAAATATTGCAAGTGTAACTATGACACCACCTGAAATGTGAAGAAATCTCTTGTTAGAAAAGTCCAGACAAATTCACATTATTCATTTGGTTTACAGCGCTATGGTCACATTCTGGAGCTCTGGTGTAGCTCAGATTTGATCTCAGGACTTTTCATCACTCGATCAGACAATGAACTTGGATGTAGTCTTTCATATTCAGTAAATACTTACTCAGGCAAGAAAAGACAACAGCGATAGCAACATCTCTGATGTAGCGTTGAGATGTGATGGAACTCTTAGCATTGACGCCCGCTGTGATGGTTCTGTCGGCTGGCATGCAGTTAGCCTCGGTTAGCTCCAGCACTGTCTGAACTACATCGGGGTTGTCTGAATTAGCACACGCCATCTTTTTCCCATTGCACAACACTTTCAATGGAGACTGAATGTAGCTGTTGAGGAACTGAGAGAGCTCTTTTAGCTCACAACTACAGTTCCAGCGATTAAGGTCTAGGTTTAGCATCGAGAGGCGTGAGAGATAGGAGAAAGCATCAGGCACATTCTGCAACCTGTTTCGTGAGAGATCCAGACTACTGAGACGTGGCAAGTTGCGGAACGTGTCTCGGCCTACGTAGGAGATGAGGTTGTCTGACAAATCCAAGGTCTCCAAGCTCCTCAAGTTAGATGATGCGAAAGTACTCGAGTTGAGGCTGGTGAGAAGATTCCCTGCCAGCAGCAGAGTTTTCAGAGAATTGGTCTTCTGAAACCAGGATCCATTAAGTTCCTCTAGAGCGTTATGGCCCAAATGAAGCGTCTCTAGGTTATGAAGCCATGAGAATGTCAGTCTATCCAGTGAGGGGCTGGAGATAAGATTGTGGTCCAGAGATAGCGTTCTGAGAACTGTCAGGTTTTGGAAAGCGTCGCCTGTGATGTTAGAGATGATGTTGTTGCTGAGCACCAAAACGCTCATGTTGGATAAATCCGAGAACACGATGCGGTCCACGGTGTCTATGAGTCCATCAGTGAGCATCAAGGCTTTGGTTGAATCTGGAGCCTCTGGAGATGACAGAAAAGGATCAGGAAAGAAATGATGAACTAAGGGTAGGTTCACTTTATGATCGATACTATATTCAGTTAGTATTTCCTTTTCCGATATATGAACCGAACATAAAAGGTACAGAAACTTTATCACCTATGATCATTGAGAGTTTACTGCAGATGATGGCATCAGTGGAGCAAACGATGCAGGAATTCGGGCAGAGTGAGGAAAGCTGAAGTTGTGTTACTGACACCATTAGCAGCAGGAAGACACCTGAGAACCATCATCGTCAGTTAGCGTGGACTAATTACAGGTTGACCGTATCAAAGCTTTAGTTGTATGACATTCAACAACGGAACTAAATATCGGATGGAGGTCTAAAGGAATCGAGCGAAAATTATGAAATGCTTTGACGTGACTAACAAATGTTATAACGGTATTATAATCACACTTACTTTTCATGGTCACATGGTGTTGATCGCACGTCCCTCAGAATCTCACTGTGGGTTTGATATGATGATCTATTATTTGATGAAATAAACCGATACTGCTATGTGACCAGCTCAAGCAGACCTCTCGCAGCATCTTCGTCTCCCTCTGCGCTCCTGTTACGAAGCAGCGGTGATAAAACATGCATGAGGCTCCACCTGCTCTCTTCATTAAGGGTGTGTCTCCAGGTCACGAAGAGTCTACTGACTAATCTGTTCAATATGTGCTGTTTACTTAGAAACCAGATGGTTTGTTTACACACCATTTTTATATCTTATTAATCTTTTTTATTTATTAATAGTTGCCAAAGTGTTACTACATTTTGTTGCATTAATTCTGATTCTTTTTTTTACTAGACTGTTTTTTATTATTATTCTTTAGTGCTTCAACCCTTATGTTGCAGAAAACCTGACCTGTACAGTGGTTCTAGTGGTGGTGGTGGTGGTGGAACTCCATCATTATCAAAGATATTTATATAGTATAGAATTTCTAACAGGTCACATTAATCAAATTCCTTCTATATGATCCTTAATAACCAAAAGTAATCCAATAAATAAATCTAAAAGGCAAATTCAGACGTTTCTATATGTGTTTTGTGAGCTGATGTTGAAGGCTAAATACCCAAAATCCCATCAGGCATTATTTAAATAATGAGCCTAAGATTATGTTTGTATCAAACATTTTACAGCAGTCATTATTTTCCATTACATTAAAGAACATCCAGTTTCCCGATCATACCTTACATGAGGTCAAGAACCATCATGGTTCCCGTAGTCCTGGTGGTTTCCGATCGGTATTCGGTGGATCGTCCCTCTGTTGTGGTTGAGCTGAAGGTGTGGGGTGTAACAGGTACCAGGTAGACTGACGGTGTCCTGTTACTGCTCGCTACCTGAGAGCCACCTGATCTTACAGCTGGCTTACAGAGCGGCGAGGACACGAGTTCGTTTTACTGTCAGCTCCGAAATAAGAACATGGCAACGTCCACACAGTAACCTTAAATAACATAAACATACATCAGTCAGTCTCAGTGGAGGAGGCGTGGCTTACGTATCTGTCAGTCTCAGCGGAGGAGGTGTGGCTTATGCATCGGTCAGTCTCAGCGGAGGCGTGGCTTATGCATCGGTCAGTCTCAGCGGAGGCGTGGCTTATGCATCGGTCAGTCTCAGTGAAGGAGGTGTGGCTTATGTATCTGTCAGTCTCAGTGAAGGAGGCGTGGCTTATGTATCTGTCAGTCTCAGCGGAGGCGTGGCTTATGCATCGGTCAGTCTCAGTGAAGGAGGCGTGGCTTATGTATCTGTCAGTCTCAGCGAAAGAATAACTTATTTCTAAAAATAAATAAATATTTTAAATGAGTGAATTTTACTTTAGTGCAGATTTTAGACCACATGCTTTAGTAAACAGATTAAATTTTCATCTCATTTAAATAAAAATACTAATTATACAACCTGTAAAAATGCATAATAGATTTGATCATATTTTATTCAGAATAAAAGTTCAACATTTTTAAAATAGCATACTTCAGGTTTAAATTATTTAAGAAATAATTATTTATAATAATATGTAACAGTGTTGAACACATGCTTCAAATTTGATCAAAAACAAAATCCCTTAGATTAATGAGCATTTTATTGGTTTTCACATAACCAGGATCATTTTCCCAGCAGCCCCAGAGTTGTTGATGATGTCCTCATGGGCTTGAGCAGCTTTTTCCAGTGAGTACTCTGGACCAATCACAGGTCTGAGCCACCCGGCCTCCATTCCTGCGAACAGCGCCGCAGCTGTCTCGTCCTTCTCCTCCTTCACAGATCACACACACACACACACACACACACACACACACACACACACACACACACACCATTTTTTTCGAATCCCAGGTCCACCACACGGACACTGCTGGGCCCCTGAGCAAGGCCCTCAAGCCCCAATTACTCAGTTGTATAAAACGAGCTAAAAGTCTCTCTGGCTGAGAGTGTCTGCCAAATGAATGGGAAAAAAGATTTGCTCCACTTACCTTTGTGGCATGAAACACAGCCACTCCGATGATACTGGACTCTTTAGCCATCGTGTCTCTCGGGTTAATCTCCACAGTACCTCGACACCCTACAATCTGTAAGAACATCATAATAACGGCAGTAAGGAAGAAAGCACTAAACACAAGCATCTAAAAGATGTGTGAGGAGAAATACGGGCTGCGTCACACACCATCACCCTGCCTCCAAACGCCAGCAGTTTCAGGTCCTTGCTCAGGTTCACGTCTGACAGCATCTCGACGATCACGTTAACACCGTGACCTTCGGTCGCATCCTAAACACACACGATGATGAATAGTGATCATTTTCCTTCTCCTCTCGTTACTGCTTGGAAGTTGAACATACCAGGATTTGATCCATGTAATCTTTCTCTCTGTGGTTAAAGGCCGTGTGAGCTCCATTACTGAGCACGAGCTTCATGCCTTCGGGGGTTCCAGCCGTACCCAGAACCTTCAGTCCACACGCTCGGGCCAGCTGACACGCTGCCACTCCCACCTAACACACACACACACACACACACACACACACGAAAGAGAAAATACAAGCAACCCATACACATGTTGCCTAAGAGTATTAAAATAAAAGGTTTCATTATTTTCCGCACGAAACCAGGAACGTCATTGAAAAGTTTTTATCGATGTCAGCAAAAAGCGACCACAAAAATAATTATTTTAAATTTCTGTTATTATTAATAATCAAATCTTTGTTATAAAATAATTGTCCATTTTTTTTTGGGATTTTTTAAAAATTCTGTAATATTTTTTATTTATATTATAAATTATATAATAAATTACATAATATTATATAATTATATATATAATTATATTATAAATTATAATATTATAAATTATATAATTAATAAATCCATTACCTATTGTTTAATATTAAAACTCTTAAAATGCATCAATCGACTAATTAATTAAAACCCAGATTTCAAGATCATGAAAATCAGAACTTTATTCAGAATTTATAAATGATTATTATTAAGTTGAAGAAATTTTTGTTCTTACTCCTCCACTGGCTCCGTGAATTAGAACAATCTCTCCTGCTTTCGCATGAGCCCTTTTACAGAAAAATATAAACACTAATTTTAAAAAGAGAGGCACAGACAAACATCTGGGAAAAACCCACCAGAAAAAAAAACAAACAAAAAAAAAACATTTGCTTGTTCTTACTTGAGAAATAAAGCCCTGTATGCAGTGAAGTACGGGATTCCCAACGCAGCTCCTTGTTTGTAATTCAGACAATCTGGCAGTTTGTGAACGGACGCCTCTGAAGCCACGCTGTATTCGGCGTATCCTCCTGTCTCGGTGCCGGTGCTGAACACTCGATCGCCTGCCTGAGAGAAGACGCTCGCTGATAGTTTGGTGTTGGAAATGCATCACTCTGATGTACACTGAAGCTCTACATTATAATCAACTTTCTAATAAACCCAAAGTGTGGTTTATTTCCTAGATGAAATGATGGAAGATCATATGGAAAGTGGCATGCTGTGTAATGGGATAATAAGAATGTAATAATCATTTATACTGTATAACAAGGTACAAGGAGCAAAATCTCAGTACAGTGTGAACAGGTCTCAGTTTGCTTTTATCACATCACACAGATATGTGCTTGTGTTAAAGGTGCGGTCTCCGTTGTTTCAGAAACACTTCAGAAGACTGCGCTGGGCCGGCAAACGAAACAAAAACAAAACTATCGTGTAGCCAATGAGCAGAAAGGGGCGTGTCAAGTCGATATGGGCGGAGAGAGTGTTCAGTGCGTGTGTGTGACGTTAGCAGAAAGCGGTTTTAACATTGACATGGAGGATAAAAACAAAGAAAGAAAGAGAAGAAAGACTTACGATAAGGACAAGAAGTAGGACGTGTTAATATAGGATCAGCTTTCCAGCGCTGGAGAGAACTGAAGGAGCAGGAAGTCGGCCACATATTCACAGGTTGGAGTTTCCCGAGTCAATAACTCCTGAGCTAAACGCTGTTACTACACAAATAACACCTCTTTTCTATCGTAGTAATGTAGAGAGGCAGCTACAACCGCGTTTTGTGTAGTAACAGTGTTTAGCTCAGGAGTTATCGACTCGGGAAACTCCGACCTGTGAATATGTGGCCGACTTTACTTAAGACGCCGAGGCGCTTTTTTCCTTCTCGATAGGTGAGTAACGTTGGTTTTGCTTTGTTACACAGAACTAATATATGCCTTTGTCCTTTACATCATTATGCTTGTGTGGCATTTTTGCTTGTTTGTTTATCTACAATCGTATTGTTCTTCCCTTCAGCTATGATAAAGACACGTTTCTTTCTGTTAGTTGCCTGGGTTACGTATGTATGTGTGGGCGGAGCTATCGATACAGGGGTGGGACCCATTTGGGTTAGGGGCGTGTTTGTTTTGGTGATTTCAAATGTTAACATTGGCTTTCAAACAACGGAGACCTCACATTTAAAGTTACATCTCACATTCATTTCCCTCATACACATGTTTTTTAATTAGTAATACTTTAAAAAAATAAATAAATAAATAACAGGTAACCTTCAAGAAGTGCACTCCATCTCCCACAGCCTCAACCACGCCGGCTACATCCGACCCGGGCGTGTAGGGGAGACTGGGTTTGCGGGCGTAAGCTCCAGAGCGGATATACGTCTCCACAGGATTCACTCCGCATGCGTGCACTCGAATGAGCACCTTTAGCACAAATGAGAAATGTTCACAGCACATACAGATGGATGGATAATACAGCTGTGTGGAAACTATGACCTTTACCTGTTTGGGTCCTGGAGCAGGAACCGGAAGGTCAGAGCAGAACTTGAGAACCGAAGGAGCTCCAAACTCGGAAACTCGTATTGCCTTCATCACTTTTAATGAGGTCATTTTTACTGTTGGGAAACCTGTCACAGGTTCACACTATTACTCACATACATTATTAATGTGAAGCCAAAACATCCCGCGTTCCTTCTCAAGGGTCCATTTCTTATCACTTAGCAGGAGCCATGAGAGCAGGACAAGTTCTCTGGAGGTGAACAGTGGCCTGAATCATACATTTTATTAGTCGGTTTGATTTCAACTTATTTTATGTTAAAATGTCCCTCGAATTCATAAGGAATTAAAGTACAGCATAATCATAAAGAGTCATTAGTCTGCACTCGACCACTATTACAAAACAGAATTATACTCAAGTTCTAATGACATGTTGCTATATTCATTAATTCATTCATTCAGTTTCTACCGCTTATCCGAACTTCTCAGGCACAGGCTCCCCGTGACCCATCTCGGGCGTCATTGGGCATCGAGGCAGGATACACCCTGGACGGAGTGCCAACCCATCACAGGGCACACACACACTCTCATTCACTCACACACTACGGACAATTTTCCAGAGATGCCAATCAACCTACCATGCATGTCTTTGGACCGGGGGAGGAAACCGGAGTACCCGGAGGAAAGCCCCGAGGCACGGGGAGAACATGCAAACTCCACACACACAAGGCGGAGGTGGGAATCGAACCCCCAACCCTGGAGGCATGAGGCGAACGTGCTAACCACTAAGCCACCGTGCCCCTCCATATGCTGCAATATTATTATAATTAATTATAAATAACTGATATTATTATTATTATTATTATTAATGATTAATTACTGTATCATATTGCTAAATATGTTATTATATGATTCAGAAACAGCTCCATAATTATTGCTTGTGTGGATATTCAAAATGTTATTCAAATGAATTAGACAAATTTATTTCCTGCATGAAATAAACAACAAATGTAAACAAGACCAGTTTGCATAAACTACTGATTATCAAATAAGCTTTAAAGTCAGACAAGCATGCTATCTAATGCACAATGCATGAAAAACAATAAACAAAAAGACTTTTAATACAAGATCCAGTCGAGTGTGACGTGTGTCGAACTCACCAAGCTGCAAACACACACAGTGGAGTCTAGGCAGACTTTGAGTTTCGCGATGTTGTAAATACTTCCGAGTCACATGATACCACGCGGCTACCATACCATACTCTTCATGCACAACAAATCCCGCCTTATCGCGCTGCGATTGGTTTGCTATTCAACCTCGCGATCTGATAGGCTAACAGGACAATCAGTCAGGGCATAACGAACTAGACTGCAAGAATCGACTCTTAGAATCAAACCGTCGATTCAAGGAATTCATTCTAATTGTCGATTCGGAGCTTCAAAAAATACAGGAAAGGAAAAATGTAGGCGATTGTGCTATTAATTAACTTTAAATACGTAATAGTAAGAGGTTAAATAACTGAATCATTCGCTCCTGTCATCTGTAAGAGTCACCGTTTAAAATAATTTAACAAATATTAAACCAATAAGTAAATAAAATGTACACACATTAATATTAAGTAAACATAATTAAATCTCCTGTGAGACAAACCAATACGAGTAAACAACGTTTAATAAATCATATTCTTTGTATGAAATAGAATCCAACATTTTGGAATCGACTCCTAAGGCTCGATGCATTCCGGCGAGGAATCGAATACTTTTTTTTTACTCGATTCCGAATCGGTTTGCAGGAGTCGGGATTCAGCGGAAGAAGAAACAACAAAAACAATAACCACGTGTTTTAGCAGCTCATTCAAACACAGAGCTAGCTTGCAAAAAAACCCAAACCAAAACAATAATTATAGGTAATATTTAGTAATACCAGTTGTTTATTAGCCGAGTATCTGCTATGGAAGGAGAAAACACGTTTAAACAGTGGAAGAAACAGTGTTTAAACAAGCTGGACTTGAGTAAAAAGGGCAATATAGATGAGGACATCAACACTCTGGTCTCATTTCTCAATAATTCTGACAATTATTTTACCACGAGTTCATGTTCTGGGAGAATCATCCTGATCGATGGGGTAAAGAACACACGTTGGATCAGGATTCATTCTCACAAGCCTTAAATAGGTAATTAGTCAATTAATCAATTAACCAATCAATCAAGCCCCGGGTTCTGTGTTGTGTTTGTTTGGCAGGTTTCAGACTGTGTGGATGTGCAGAAACAGAACTGTTCCTGGTTATTTGTCACACATAACACGTGTACCAAAGACGACGTGGTAAGAGTATTTCCATTTTAGTTCAGATTTTTTTTTAATCACATAAAACACATCTTCAAGATTTCTCCATTAATCTAAAAAAAAACAAAAAAAAACAGGCTTGAGCTTTCACAATCACGTGGCATTTTTATGCTAATGCTTTTCTTCCCAACAGTCTTTATATCAACATGGCCTTTATCTTTATTTTATAATGAAATAAGTGTTATTTGTTTAAAAAAAAACAGTTAATGATCTAATGATACAGGAGTCTAATAAAAACACTTAATAAAATTAAATGAATTAATAAAAACACTAGAGGGGGCACGGTGGCTTAGTGGTTAGCACGTTCACCTCACACCTCCGTGGTTGGGGGTTCGATTCCCGCCTCCGCCTTGTGTGTGTGGAGTTTGCATGTTCTCCCCGCGCCTCGGGGGTTTCCTCCGGGTACTCCAGTTTCCTCCCCCGGTCCAAAGACATGCATGGTAGGTTGATTGGCATCTCTGGAAAATTGTCCGTAGTGTGTGTGTGAGTGAATGAGAGTGTGTGTGTGTGCCCTGTGATGGGTTGGCACTCCGTCCAGGGTGTATCCTGCCTCGATACCCGATGACGCCTGAGATAGGCACAGGCTCCCCGTGACCCGGATAACGGGTTCGGATAATAAAATTTTATTGTAAGTCCGTGAGTCAATATAAACACGAGCAAACTGAGATAAATTCAACAATGAGCCTTTAAGCTGGTATTGTAACCTACAACAGATTGCACACACACACACACACACATTACCTGATCAGATGACTTCCGCTGAAAGACTTTTTCATCTCCTCAGATTGCTGGTTTGGAGAAATCTTCTGGAGACGCCGTGTTTAAGTTTGAACCCTGTGTTCTTCATGTGCAATGCAAACGGCTCGAGGACGCACAACTCCTGGTAACGCTAAAATGGAACAATGAATTTATATATCAGTAAAATATTTAGGTATAATATATATATATTTTTACCTCCCCATACACACAGCACTCTGTGGCTATAAACTCAGGCTTCAGGAACTCTGGAGTGACCATGGGAAAGAAAGGCAAAATCATTATGGTAAAGTTTCAGACTTTATAAATACACAGCGCAATTATTTAGACACGTTCGGTTTCTTTGGGTCTCGTCAAGTCTTGATCTCTGAGATAAATTGATTCATAAATCATAAATAAATTTGTTCATGTTTCTAGATGACACGTTTATTTATCACTCAGCATTTCATTATAATACGATAAAAACATGTAAACTTTAACTCACGATTGGTTTTCTGTTGAATGTGATTAAATGCAGGCTGTACGCAGTACCCACTGTCTCGAAGTTCCTCTCAGCCACAAAGGGAAGGTCCTGGTTTCAGACGAATATATAGCGTTTATCGTCAGAGTCGCCAATAATAAAATGGACCAAAACCTAAAGAGAATTGAAAGGTATTTTGTCACATTTATATTCTGTACAGTTTCCTGACAAGACCTTCTGAACCAATCAGAACAGAGAATCCAGCAACTGTATATCTTTTCTATAGGTATTCTGGACATCAAATTACAATGTAGAACTAATTAGCACTTTGCTAATAACACAGATTGTAAAAAACTAGCTTGTGTTTTGTCTGTCTCAGGTTTTCTGACTGTCTGAGATCTGCACTGGAGTCAGAGGAGGAGAAAAGGTGCGTAAAGGACGCAGAGTCGGATGAGAAGGCTGTGTACAGACGGAGGAGAAGAAGAGAGAGAGAGACAGACGGCACAGGATCGGACTGTAGCGTCAGACCACAGAGTGACAGCGAGCAGAGCAACGAGCTGGACTGCGAGCTGAGGCTGTTCTCTTAGAGCCATTAATGATGCTCTCATGAGGCTCCACAGACTCCTCATCCTGAACAGCCTGATTATTATTTATTATTATTATTATTATTGTTTTTAATGGACATTTTTTCATCAGTTTTATATGAAATCACTATATGGTTAGTTCACTTTCTGTGTTTTGTGTACAAATGGAAGAATCTGAAGTATACTTACAGTTTAATTATAAAATACAGACTTGTATAAATTATACATGACACGATATTTATATATAACTCCAGAGAATTAAGCAACATGAGCTCAATTCTCATTGGGTAGAAGGCTTCGATTTATTTTTAGGTAATGGATAATCGAAAGCACAGAAATTTATGATCTAAAACTTCCTTTAAGGAGATGCTTTTTTTCCCCTGGAAATGAATTATTATTATTATTATTATTATTATTATTATTATTATTATTATCAACAATTATTAGTCTTAAATGTCTGCTTTGCATTGGTCAGATTCAGAGTCGGAACACGCCACATGTTTGTCTTATTTATGTAAAGAAGTTGAAATAAAAATACAGGATAAGTGAGACGACAGTTTTCTGAACTTAATGTAAATTAAACTAAATTTTAAAAAAAGTTCAGTCTATTTTATCCAGAATCTCGTAAACACACAACGACGCTTCATCGGTTCATTCATGAAAAAGATTTACTTAAGGTTAAAGATCAGACACTTCAGAGAAAATCCCACATGAATCTCACATGTGTACGCTGTAGCCTTTATCTGCTTCACATTAAGATGGTATTCGTCTCTGCCAAGCCGTCGCTGGTGAAGCTGGGCTGTGGTTTGGAAGCCCATTTCCTCAGGATTAGAGATCATTACTCTTAAGAGATTCGGGCCTCTGTGATGGCTCATTTGGAGGATTTGGCTCATTAGCAAGTTCCTCCTCTATCATGGGAGGTTGGTGATGAATTGTGTTTAAGAAGTGAACACAGGTGCTTTGTGGATTTGATCAGGAACAGCTGGTGGTCCATGTGCCCTGTCCTGTGGTGTGGTGGAAAACGATTAGCTGACCAATCATGACAGATCTAAAGGAGATCTGCTCAAAGACGAATCAAAAGGAGATCTGCTCAAAGACATAAACATTTGAAAAGATGATGCTTTTTATCTTAGCTCACCGGTCAGTAGTCTAGATCCCTAACCACTGCTTCACCTGTTTATCTAAGTGACGTGACATACGGCTAAGTACGGTGACCCATACTCATTTGTTCTCTGCATTTAACCCATCCAAAGTGCGCACACACAGCAGTGAACACACACACACACACACCGTGAAAACACACACACCGTGAACACACACACACACACACACACACCGTGAACACACACCCGGAGTAGTGGGCAGCCATTTATGCTGCGGCGCCCGGGGAGCCGTTGGGGGTTTGGTGCCTTGCTCAAGGGCACCTCAGTCGTGGCCGGCCCGAGACTTGAGCCCACAACCTGTGGGTTAAATATGGCGTGACACGTAATACCTGGGGCAGGATGCTTTCAGTTAGGCTACTGGTTTATTAGTTTTAATTTAATTATAGAAAAAATACAACCATCAGAATGATAATTCTATCACACGCAGGTACAAAAAATGCATTAAAAAAAATCACCGATTCCTTTTAACAATGAATCAAGTGATAAACTAATGTGTGAAAAATGAATCTTGTAGGAATCACATCTGTGGAAATGCATCAAGTGTAAAAGACGCACGAATCATGTAAGAATCGTGAACGAGAATGTAATTGAGATTCGGGAATTTTAGGCCACGCCCACTTTGGGATCTAGATCAGGATATTTACAGATATTGCTTATGAGTATGAAATGTAAGAGCTTATTTATTGATCTTGATTGTGTTTTTAAAGGTGTAAAACCTGCCATGGCATCTGCTCCCGTCCTCTTCATCCTCCTCTTCTTCTCTTCGGCTCAGTGTTGAATCTGTTTGTGTCCTCTGTGGTCATAGCTCTTTCTGTATTCTTCTGTATCCCTCTATGCATTTTAATTCAAGGTTTCTTCATCATCATCATCATCATCATCATCATCATCATCATCATCATCATCACACAGCCAGGTCTTATGTTAAAGGCACTAAAGAAATGTAATGGGTGGTTTACCAGTTCCGTGGTTCACCAGTAGAGGGGGTTAATGTACTTGACTACAGACTGATCAGCTCCATGGACTAAAGATTTAAAAGGGGAAATATGTTAAATCCATGATTTCCCAAAATCGTGTTGATGATAATGATGATGATGATGATGATGATGATGATGATGATGATGATGATGATGATCTTGAACATTTGTATTTAACAATAAAAGAATTGGATCATCTGGGAAAAGGATGAAGTAATTAGTGAAATTCAATGTATTAGTGAAAATTACAGTCCTAAATAGTCCTCTGAGGAATGAATTACATCCAAATGTAAAACTAAATTAATTGTGACAAATGAATTGTTTGTAAAAAAATGTGAAAACAGTAAAATCATATAAAAATCACATAAAAAATGACATAATTCTGCATAAATCGGGCTAAATTTAAAACGTATACCACAAATGTATATTTTTCTGTATCTGTCCATTTTTAAAAGTGCTGTACAAATAAAACTAGATCCAATTGAATGATGAAAAAATTTAAACAAGTATAAAACAAATCATTTGAAAAATGAATCAAGTAAAAAACGAATCATTTGTAATTCAACCAGAAATAAAATATCAAGTGAAAAATGAATCATGTTTAAAAAAGAAATCATATTCAAAGTAAAACAATCTGATGTGAAAATAGAATCACGTGGAAAAATGAGTGTAGGAACCAGATAATGAATCAGATAAAAAAAATTAATCATGTGTCAAAATCATATGAAATTAAATGAGAATGAAAAAAATTACATGAGAAATTAAATGAATTGTCTGAAAAAGGAATCATCAGAAGAATAAATTACTCATGCACACGTGTGAAACAATATGTTTACAGTTTAAGTTGATGTGATGTGATGTGATGTGATGTGAGATGATGTGATGTGATGTGATGTGATGTGATGTGATGTGAGATGATGTGATGTGAGATGATGTGAGATGATGTGAGATGATGTGATGTGAGGTGATGTTAGGTGAGGTGAGATGATGTGATGTGAGGTGATGTGAGGTGATGTGAGATGATGTGATGTGATGTGATGTGATGTGAGATGATGTGATGTGATGTGAGATGAGATGATGTGAGATGATGTGAGATGATGTGAGATGATGTGAGATGATGTGATGTGAGGTGATGTGAGGTGAGGTGAGATGATGTGAGGTGATGTGAGGTGAGGTGAGATGATGTGAGATGATGTGAGATGAGATGATGTGAGATGATGTGAGATGATGTGATGTGATGTGATGTGAGATGATGTGATGTGATGTGAGATGAGATGATGTGAGATGATGTGAGATGATGTGAGATGATGTGATGTGATGTGATGTGAGATGATGTGAGATGATGTGAGATGATGTGATGTGATGTGATGTGAGATGATGTGATGTGATGTGAGATGAGATGATGTGAGATGATGTGATGTGAGATGAGATGATGTGAGATGATGTGATGTGATGTGATGTGAGATGATGTGAGATGATGTGATGTGAGATGATGTGAGATGATGTGATGTGAGATGATGTGAGAGGATGTGAGATGATGTCATGTGATGTCATGTGAGGTGATGTGATAAGTTTCCTAAATGTCATTTTCTTTTTTTTATGTTGACTTTTAATGTCTAATCTTATGCTAAGAAACTCTGTTGGACTTTTTGCTGAAAGTTAAATGAGGTCCTCTGAGTGTTGAGTTCGTATTTGCCTTACGTCTGAACGGTTTGGAGAAAAAAAAACCTAAAAAAAAAAAAATCCCACGTCGCTCTGATGATCATCTTAAAACAACAGCAATTAGCCACCTGATGGACTGAGGAGTGATTAGAATTATTATTGCGTATTAAAGAGCTGAAGAGGGTGTGCAGGGCTGGTGATTGGCAGGCTGAAGGAGCTGAAGGAGCTTTAATAGGACTGAGGAGGTGGAGGAGGAGGAGAGACGCTGCAATCAGCACTGAATTGGGAGCTTTTTTTTTTTTTTTTTTGTGATGCGTGTGATTGTCAAGTGGGCCATTTCTCTGCTCTGATTAGGAGCTTTTTCCCCCCACTGGAAGCTGATTTTTTGCGGCCTCTTCGTCCTCCGTGCTTGGTGCAATCAGCCGCCCTCTTACCGTCACTTTATCCCGGCTGATTTCTGTCCCCTCCCCTGCTCCAAAAGAAATGCTAAATCCCTCTCTGACTCGTTTAGAAAAAGCGCCTGAAGAAGGTCACCTTGTGGCTGTAATGCTGATGAGTAGCTGCCGTTTTATTTCCATTAACGCGACATCAGCTCGGCTTAATGGGTCACGGTTTCGGAAAACCCCAGTGCTAATTTAGGGATGTTGAGTTTTTGTCCAGTTGCAGATACCTCAGCTAACTGATAAAGTTCTTGTTCTGTTCTCGGAGTCCTGTTTTCCAAGAATAAGGTTTTTGTGCTCAAAAGAGCATACTACAAATGTGGGCAGAGCTAAGGGGTGGCCAGGGGTGGGGAGAGGTGGCCAGGGGGTGGCCAGGGGTGGCCAGGGGTGGGGAGAGGTGGCCAGGGGGTGGCCAGGGGTGGCCAGGGGTGGCAAAGTATTCCCATGACTATAAACAAAGAAACTGCATTACATGACCACCACAATAAAGTTATGCATGGGGTTTAAATTGGACATCGCAGTAAAGATACTGATTGTAACATGGCCACTCCAATACATTTAACTTGGACACACACACACACACACACACACACACACACACACACACACACACACACACACACACACACACACACACACACACTTTCATACAAATGCTCAAAAATGAAATAAACAAAATTAAGCATGAAAAGAAAATGAGCTTGCAAACCATCATCACAGCAGGTGTTTACCAGAACGTTGCAGGAACGTTCTCTTTAAAACCTTCTTATAAACTGTTGAATGCCGCATTAGCATAGATGTTAATTAACACGTTAGAAGGTTTTAAAAGGGACCACACTCACGCCTGCGACCGGGAGACGCAGTTAAACTAATCGCTATAATTGCTAGTCATAGCAACGCTACCGCTGCCTAACATTGTCAGTTAATAATGGACGACTAAAAGGTCAGCTGAAAGGTCTTCGGGGTCGATCTGGGACAGGGGAGGGCATCTGATTCCTTTCTTTGGTGTGGAATTAATTTCTACATAATGAAAGTAATTGTAGGGGTTTTTGTCAAAATACCAACAACACTGTCATGATGACTGAAGTAAAGAAAATAACACTGTGTGTGTGTGTGTGTGTGTGTGTGTGTGTGTGTGTGTGTGTGTGTGTGTGTGTGTGTGTGTGTGTCCTCCTGTTATAGCAAAACAAATCAACAACAGGTTGATGTGATGAAGTCTACGTTACAAAAGGAAAGTGATTATTTTTCCTTATTTGTCAAATATTATTCATTCATTCATTTCCTACCGCTTATCCGAGCTTCTCGGGTCACGGGGAGCCTGTGCCTATCTCAGGCGTCATCGGGCATCGAGGCAGGATACACCCTGGACGGAGTGCCAACCCATCACAGGGCACACACACTCTCATTCACACACACACACACGCGCACACACACACACACACACACACTACGGCCAATTTTCCAGAGATGCCAATCAACCTACCATGTATGTCTTTGGACCGGGGGAGGAAACCGGAGTACCCAGAGGAAACCCCCGAGGCACGGGGAGAACATGCAAACTCCGCACACACAAGGTGGAGGTGGGATTCGAACCCCCGACCCTGGAGGTGTGAGGTGAACGTGCTAACCACTAAGCCTCAGCGTGACTTAATTTTTTTAATCTCATTTTAAGGGCCTTGCTCAGGGGCCCAGCAGAGTCAGCTTTATGAACCTGGGATTTGAACTTACAACCTTTCGGTTGCTAATCCAACACCTTAAAACCACTAGGCTACCTTCAGCCTTCGACGCTTCCACCGTATCTCATCCCAGGAATCGCTGTGATGCCAAATGTTGAGGTTCAGCAGAACGGATCTCACTGATCTCTTACTGTTCCTCAGCATACTGTACAGTCTGTCTCTCTGTGTCCCGTCTCCAACAGGACATAGATCTCTCATTCCTTCCTTCAAACCTGTGACATTCATTATTGACCTGCGTAAGTGTCACCGGTGGTCTGTTCTCGATCCGGACGTACGGTACGTCAGACCCACAGCGGTTTACAATTAGCTGAAGTAAAGAACCCAGAGCAGAAAGCTTCATTCCTCTTCTTTCCGAAGTGCTGGATTACTTATTCCGAGGGCCTCCGTGTGCACAGGATCCTCGAGTGCGTGTGACTGTACTTGGACAGAAAGTAAAAATAAACAGTTGCATTCTGGGTACTGTATCATTATCACAACAAAGGTTTGGGGCAGGAGCTCCTGAAACATGAAGCCTGGTACATCTGGAGCACGTTAATCAACCCGGCCAATGATGGATGCGGTTTATTAGGTTCGGCGACAGATACACTTCAGAGCCGGGAGTGAGCGTGGATGCAGGTTTAAAAGGTTTAAATAAAAAGTCTCATCAAGGAGCTCTCGTCTCGCACCGCTGATTATTTACACTCGATGAGCCAGCAGTTTAAAAACGAGGCGTCTCAGGTGCTACACGTGACCCTAAAGCTCCGGCTCGCGGGTTTAGTTTATGAAATCGACGACGGTTTAGTGGTTAATGCTTACAGATTAGAAGATACGCAGGACATAAACATCATCTAGATTCGTTTCCTGTTACACTACGGCGCTGTTGAATTCCGGATTCTGATTGGTCAGAAAGTGTAGATTTGGGTTAAATCTCTATAACAGACTGTAGTCAGGATTATATTCAAGCCCTCTTTTTAATACGTTTCCATAGTAACGACATAATATAACGTAAGCGAGGACAGGAACCGTTCCTTGACGTTAAATGTAACAATTACATTACAAGGCACGGTGGCTTAGCGGTTAGCACGTTCGCCTCACACCTCCAGGGTCGGGGTTCGATTCCCGCCTCCGCCTTGTGTGTGTGGAGTTTGCATGTTCTCCCCGTGCCTCGGGGGTTTCCTCCAGGTACTCCGGTTTCCTCCCCTGGTCCAAAGTCATGCATGGTAGGTTGATTGGCATCTCTGGAAAATTGTCCGTTGTGTGTGTGTGAATGAGAGTGTGTGTGTGCCCTGTGATGGGTTGGCACTCCGTCCAGGGTGTATCCTGCCTCGATGCCCGATGACGCCTGAGATAGGCACAGGCTCCCCGTGACCCGAGTAGTTCGGATAAGCGGTAGAAAATGAATGAGTGAATGGATGAAGTCTGCTGCATTGTATTTATAAAGTTAAAAAAAAAAGCAAATCATGGCCGCATCGCTGTTGTAGATTATAAGAGGAATAAAACACTTGACATCATCACTAATTATTTTCCTATGAGATCAGGATACGGAGTGTTTTATTCCGAGCATCACGCCATGTTGGAGTTTCTGGGTCGTCTTTTGTTATAAAATATAAATATTCTGTACAGGTAAAAAAAAAATGAGTGAGATTTTTCAAATTTTCAACTCAAGTGCAAAACTTTGTGCCCCCTGAGACAAAATAAAAGTATAACAAATAACTTTAGCTTGAACCTGTTTGGTTTCACGAATGTTCATGCAGCCGAAATGATCGTGTAATATAAACTCTAAATGATGAAGTGAGTTGAAAAGGTTGTGTCAGGAGAGCGTGACGGAGCGGTAGATAATAGCGGCTTCCTACTCGTCTGGTTAGAGAAACACAACGGTAAAGCTCAGTGTAAGCGCTCCTCACTCGAACGCTAAACCCCTCTGTCGTTCTAATCCTGCTTTTTCTGTCGGGTACCTGTGGGGTCACCTGGGGTCACACCGCTCGGCCCTGTTGACGGCTGGCACGCTGCTCTAATTTGCCCCTATCCTCTATAATTTCCTTCTGCCCTCTGAAGTGGTTGAAGGGTAGAAGGAGGGAGTGAGAGTCTGAATGACCCTTCCCTGTTTCACGCACTGGCCCCTGGAAAGGAAATAATTACATAGGAAGTAAACAGGGCAAAATGAAATGAAAAAAGTGAAGGGGGGGGGGGGGGGTGTTCGTCTGACTGACCCGACCTGACTGACTTCGGAGAGAGGGATTACTGAAAAGTATCCTGAAGAGGTCAGAAGCGAAGACGGCCGTCTGTCGATTGTTAGCGGAGGTATATGTGTAGTGTGTACGAGCTGTGTAGTGTGTACAAGCTGTGTAGTGTGTACGAGCTGTGTAGTGTGTACGAGCTGTAGTGTGTACGAGCTGTAGTGTGTACGAGCTGTGTAGTGTGTACGAGCTGTGTAATGTGTACGAGCTGTAGTGTGTACGAGCTGTGTAGTGTGTACGAGCTGTAGTGTGTACGAGCTGTAGTGTGTACGAGCTGTAGTGTGTACGAGCTGTGTAGTGTGTACGAGCTGTGTAGTGTGTACAAGCTGTAGTGTGTACGAGCTGTGTAGTGTGTACGAGCTGTGTAGTGTGTACAAGCTGTGTAGTGTGTATGAGCTGTAGTGTGTACGAGCTGTAGTGTGTACGAGCTGTAGTGTGTACGAGCTGTAGTGTGTACGAGCTGTAGTGTGTACGAGCTGTGTAGTGTGTACGAGCTGTGTAGTGTGTACGAGCTGTGTAGTGTGTACGAGCTGTGTAGTGTGTACGAGCTGTAGTGTGTACGAGCTGTGTAGTGTGTACGAGCTGTGTAGTGTGTACGAGCTGTAGTGTGTACGAGCTGTGTAGTGTGTACGAGCTGTAGTGTGTACGAGCTGTAGTGTGTACGAGCTGTGTAGTGTGTACGAGCTGTAGTGTGTACGAGCTGTAGTGTGTACGAGCTGTGTAGTGTGTACGAGCTGTGTAGTGTGTACGAGCTGTGTAGTGTGTACGAGCTGTGTAGTGTGTACGAGCTGTAGTGTGTACGAGCTGTAGTGTGTACGAGCTGTAGTGTGTACGAGCTGTGTAGTGTGTACGAGCTGTGTAGTGTGTACGAGCTGTAGTGTGTACGAGCTGTAGTGTGTACGAGCTGTAGTGTGTACGAGCTGTAGTGTGTACGAGCTGTGTAGTGTGTACGAGCTGTGTAGTGTGTACGAGCTGTAGTGTGTACGAGCTGTGTAGTGTGTACGAGCTGTAGTGTGTACGAGCTGTAGTGTGTACGAGCTGTAGTGTGTACGAGCTGTAGTGTGTACGAGCTGTGTAGTGTGTACGAGCTGTGTAGTGTGTACGAGCTGTAGTGTGTACGAGCTGTGTAGTGTGTACGAGCTGTAGTGTGTACGAGCTGTGTAGTGTGTACGAGCTGTGTAGTGTGTACGAGCTGTGTAGTGTGTACGAGCTGTGTAGTGTGTGTGTACGAGCTGTAGTGTGTAAGAGCTGTGTAGTGTGTACGAGCTGTAGTGTGTACGAGCTGTAGTGTGTACGAGCTGTAGTGTGTACGAGCTGTGTAGTGTGTACGAGCTGTAGTGTGTACGAGCTGTAGTGTGTACGAGCTGTGTAGTGTGTACGAGCTGTAGTGTGTACGAGCTGTAGTGTGTACGAGCTGTGTAGTGTGTACGAGCTGTAGTGTGTAAGAGCTGTGTAGTGTGTACGAGCTGTAGTGTGTAAGAGCTGTGTAGTGTGTACGAGCTGTAGTGTGTACGAGCTGTAGTGTGTACGAGCTGTAGTGTGTACGAGCTGTAGTGTGTACGAGCTTTAGTGTGTACGAGCTGTAGTGTGTACGAGCTGTAGTGTGTACGAGCTGTGTAGTGTGTACGAGCTGTAGTGTGTACGAGCTGTAGTGTGTACGAGCTGTAGTGTGTACGAGCTTTAGTGTGTGTGTCATCACACTAAGGAGCTTAAACGTATAAATGAATCTTTTTTTTCTGTATTTTCTCACTTGTATAAAGTGGCTCAGGTTCACGTCAGTCTCTTCACCGCACACACATGGCGTAGGGAAATCAGAGCGCCGGGACATCTCTGTTTTATAGAACTGAAAAACAAAGTAAGCTGAAGATGTCAACAAACTCGGACATACTGTAGAATGTTCTGAGCTCTGACACTGGAGACTCCTTTAAATGTCCAACAGAAACCAGATGAAGGGAATCAGTTCAGTTTATCTGAAGAAATCCCAAGACTAGGAGACTAGGAAACAATCCTCCTCCTCATCCTCATCTTCATCCTCCTCTAAGACCAACTTTCTTTCTTTCTTTCTTTCTTTCTTTCTTTCTTTCTTTCTTTCTTTCTTTCTTTCTTTCTTTCTTTCTTTCTTTCTCACCCTGCACATGTGACGGCCTTCTCTGAAACAAAAGCATCATGAACCAATCAAGTGCAATTAGAACAGAGCGCGAGACTTCCCAGGGTGCCGTACTGTACTCACAAACAACCGCCGTCTTCCACAGCTCATAAATTGCTAATGTACTTTTAATGTATTCGGCATAAAACAAAAAAACTGATTAGCCGAAGTCTGATCTGTCAATCAGAGAGAAATTTATGAAGGAAAAAAAAAGGTAAAAATATGCTGATGAGTTTCCCATTGGAATCGTTTAACCTCTAAAATCTCACAGATTGCTTCCTGGAACAAATGGAAGTGGAATAAACTTTTTGATTTGATTGAAGTCCCCCCACTTTTAAACGTCTCTGACATATACAGTACACTGAACAGAGGTTTTTTCTTTGTCTCTGAGATGCTTTTCTGCTCAGCACCTTTGTAATGAGCGTTTATTTTATTGTTTATCTGTGTCTTTCTGTCTCGTCGAGAAGGTGGGTTTAAACAGAAGCTACTACAGAAACTCACTCTGTGTTCAAGCAAGCAAAAAAAAAAAACCCAAAATATTTAGATATTAAATATTCAGGCGTCTGTTAAGTGTCAGATATTTAGATGACATAATATTTTATATTGCATGATATTACATACGTGTAAAGCTTTTATTAAAGCATAATATTGGGATATGATAACAGATGAACAGCCATAAATATGCATATACAGAAAATGTGTGTGTCTGTGTGTGTGTGTCTGTGTGTGTGTGTGTCTGTGTGTGTGTCTGTGTGTGTGTCTGTGTGTTTGTGTGTATGTGTGTGTTTGTGTGTGTCTGTGTTTGTGTGTGTGTGTGTGTGTGTGTGTGTGTGTGTGTGTGTGTGTCTGTGTATGTGAGTGTGTGTTTGTGTGTATGTATGTATGTGTGTATGTGTTTGTGTGTGTGTCTGTGTGTCTGTGTGTGTGTCTGTGTGTGTGTCTATGTGTGTGTCTGTGTATGTGTGTGTCTGTGTATGTGTGTCTGTGTGTGTGTCTGTGTTTGTGTGTGTGTGTGTTTGTGTGTATGTGTTTGTGTGTGTGTTTGTGTGTGTGAGTATGTATGTGTGTATGTGTTTGTGTGTATGTGTGTGTCTGTGTATGTGTGTGTGTGTGTGTGTATGTGTGTGCGTCTGTGTGTGTGTGTGTGGGTGTGTATGTGGGTGTGTCTGTCTGTGTGTGTGTCTGTGTGTGTGTGTGTGTGTGTGTGTGTGTGTGTGTGTAAACACTCATTTCTTCCAGCGTGTTCATTCTCCACCTATCAGAGTCCCTAAACCCCAAACACTGTTCGGATTCTGATCTCAACATTGGAGTGTTGTAGGATAAAATTAACTGCACCACTGCGTTAGTCTTCAGCTCCTGAACACACGATGTGAATTTGGAAAAGCTGAATTTGAACCAACCAAAGAAAAAACCCACAAAAGCTAAAGCCCCTTACTGCTTTTTATGTGAAAAATTAATTGTTCTCAGATTTCCCCCAAATTCACATTCTGCATTAGGGAGGTGAAGACTAACACAGCGGTGCACTTAGTTTTGAGGAAGAACAGAAAATGACCCAGCATTGAGCCTTGTGGGACACCAGTGGAGCAGCAATTACGATTTTCTTTCTCTCTTCATCTTCTTTCTATCTCGCTCTGTTCTTTTAATGAAATATATTTAGAAGATTTTGTGAATGTTATTTTTCTATTGTTTTGGAATCAATCAAATAATCACGAGTTACATTTCGAGTAAGTACAGTTTAACAGCCATAAATATGCAAATACATGCACAGTTGAAAATTATACAATATATAAAATAATGCAAGTGAGAGACATTATGCCAAAAATATCAATCTAAAATAAATTACCACGAAAACAACAACAACAAATATAAGTGAAATTACAGAACTAGCAAAATTACAGAATTAGCTAAACTGCTAATTAGAGCAATGAGTGGAAATATCGGTGTATCAGTAGCGTATGATTAGCTAATGTCTTCTGTGTGTGTGTGTGTGTGTGTGTGTGTGTGTGTTTAAAGTAGATTTGTTAAAAGAAACAACCATTAAAAGAAGATTGCATATAAAAGATGACCCTTGATGTCTTTTAGCTTTTAGTTTATTAAACACCAAGCAGAAATCGTCAGAAATTTGTGCTAGCGATTTTTAAAAGTATTTTTTTATTATTACACTTTAGTATTTGTAAATGGTTGGTGTTTTTTTTAACAGTTTTACCTCATTTTTATGCTCACTAGGTCTTTAGATTGTCTCTCAGGTGATTTGCTAATACGCTAAATACTTAAATATCCTGGTGTCTGGTCATCTTTTGTGTGTTTATTTCTTTGTCTAATTATTCTTTCATTTTTAGTGTTATTTTGTGATACTCATTCACATCTACCCTCATCACAACAAGTGTAGGACTCTGTTAGCAAGATTAGCTATATGGCTAGCTTTAACAAGTACCAATTAAGCTAACGCTCACAGGTATATCTTTGAATAATCTATGTGGGGGGAAAAAACACTGACATCAAAAATTTGAGCTTAAATGAAGAACTCGTTTTAGAGAAACATTTTCTCTTTGATTTTTATGTCAGTTTTGGATTTTTAAAGACACGGTCTGAGGAAACTCGTGAGGAGATCGTATATAGCAGTTGTGTTGTCTTGACTTATAACAACACTAAAATAATAAGTGTATCAACGCACAAACACACACCTTTCATTTAATTGTACCACACAGTCCCTTTTAAGTGTATTAATGGTATTTCTAGATCTTTCCTCGGGCTGCTGTGGGTCTGCTCCTACCAGCACGCCTGCCCCTATAAATACAGAGCGAAAACATTGCTACAGTGGCCATGTTGTTGCACCGAGAGCCAGTTCCTTGTTGTTGGATTTTCGGTGGCACTGCAACACAGGAGCTGCATCAAAGCTCCCGGTGCGTGGTGCCATGTTTTCAGATGGGGCTGTCGATAAAGGTCATTCATCTTCATTGGGTGGAACGAGCCTCGGCGAGATCTAGGCACGCTAGGCCCCTTTTTAGACAGCAGCGAGACTAAACGCTGTGGAAAAATCCTTCATGTCGCTGCAAGCCTTTCAAAACAGCCCTCAGCTCACACATTACACCACCCTTCTCCATTTGGTGTACGAGACCGAGTTATGAGTGTGTGTGTGTGTGTGTGTGTGTGTGTGGAGAGCCTATATTACATCAGAATAGGGGGCTACCTGACAATTCATCACTATGTTATTGCCTTCTTTTACATTTAAAGTTATGTTAAACAGCTTAGTTCCTGTTCTCTCAAACGTTAGAACAGTTATAAAGACTTGTTGCTTTCAGCGTGTTTGTTTTCCACCTAACTGAGTCCCTTAATAAACACAGATCGGACTCAGATCCCGACACTGGAGTGTTGTGGGATGAAACTAAGTGCACGCCTGTTTTAGTCTTCACCTCCTTAACACACAATCTGAATTTGGGAAAAATCTGAGAATGTTGATTTTTGTTTTTACCCAAAAAAAAAAAGCAGTAAGAGGTTAGATATATTATTTATTTATTTTTATATTTTTTTTTGGGTGAAAACCTCAACGTTGTCAAATTTCCTCAAAATTCACAATCAGCGTTAGAGCGGTGAAGACTAACACAGGGGTGCACTTAGTTTTGAGGAAGAAGAGAAGAGGACCCAGCATTGAGCCTTGTGGTACACTAGTGGTGAGTTGTTCTACTCAGTAGATGTACTACTGTTCATCTTCTCAAACTCTTTGCACTTTTTCTCTATTCCCTTTTTTAAAAATTTTATTTTAATGATATCGATATAAAAGTAGAATTTGTGTTTGTTATTTTTTTGATTGAGTGACGTTTCGACTAATAAAAACTACACTTAAGTTTAAATGTGTGTTTGACTGTGTGTGTGTTTTCATTCTTTTTTATCTTTTTCTATTTTTATGTTCTGTGAAACAACTTACAGTAGTTTCCTGTGTGTTTGTTCTCCACCTATCAGAGACCCTTAATAAACAATGTTTCGGTTTCAATTTATTCCAAATCATTAGAAACATAACATTCACAAATTCTTCCTCTACATGTATTTAAATGAATTACAATAAAAAAGAACAGAGAAAGAAAGAAAGAAAGAAAGAAAGAAAGAAAGGATAAAGATAAACAAAAAAAAAAGAGCGAGTGCTGCTCCGTGCAAACTCTTTACTGGTGTACCACAAGGCTCAGTGCTGGGTCCTCTTCTGTTCTTCCTGTGTTTGTCCTTACCAAAATCTGATAATGGTGAATTTTTTTTGTCCAAAAAATTGTAAGGGGTGATGAGGTGAAAACTAACACCGATGTGCAATTACTTTAATCCTGTCATGCTCCACAGCTGATACAGTGCCCACAGTATGATATCTCCATATTTATGTATTAAACACTCGCTAGTTTTGTGCCAGCAAGCCGATTTGTGCGCAGGCACTCAGAATGACGATGCCATACATTTTTTTTATTTTGCACTATAACATGTGAGATGTCAACTAATATTCCACAGATGTAAGTGCCAGAAATAGTAGCATCTATCAAAATGCTTGTTCTCCTTCAGGAAAAAGAAAACCTGATGCCAAGGACTTGAAAGAAATCTCTCGTCCCATCTTTCATAGTCGGCTCTGTTCTTGCCGGTGCTGCTGCTGCTGACGGGTGTTGATGGCTTCAGGATTTTCAAAGTCGTGTCTGTTATTTCAGGACAGGACAGACAAAGACAGACAAACACATTAAAAACTGAAGAAAAGTGCTTTGCCATATTCATCACTGTCTTCACCTCAATCTGGGATTGTTTCTAATACAGTAGCGTGACTGTAATCGTTTTCCTTCCAGTTTGAGACACTAAGAGGAACTCTGAGCCTTTGAAGTGAAGATCGTGACCTCAAGCTGCACTTTAACGCCTCTTTAGTTGTTTCTATATAAAAAAAGTTTTTTTTATCTAGTTTTGTTCAGTTTGTGTTGTGGCACAGTCAGGCCTCCAGGCACGCAATAGGCGGAAACGGGTCAATAACGGGTGCCGAGTGACGTGTTATTTATAGGAACGCTAAATGGCCTAAACAAACCAAAATGATAGAGTAAGCTTCCCCGGGTTCCTCACACGTTTCACTCCGGCTTCTGTGGACACAAAAGACAAAGGGGTCAGTTGACGGTTGGGGGGTGGTGGTGGTGGGGGTTGTAGTTTGTCACACTAGAAGCGGACAGCATCAGATATTCGGAAGTGTTCATTTATACATTTAAATATATCTAATATTGAATTTTATATTATACGATTCTTTACATTATTCGTTATAATAACCTTTTGTTTAATGTTTATGTTCTGTAAAGCTGCTTTGTGACAATTGTAAAAAGCGCTATACAGATAAACTCGAATTGAATTGTTCGACTGTCGAATTGTTCGACTGTTAAACTCGAATTGAACGTCAATGCTGTTGAGGTCTTCGTCCTGATTGGTCAAAAGTTGATTAATTTAATTCAATTCAATTCAATTCAATTTAAGTTTATTTGTATTGTTTTACAATAAACATTGTCTCAAAGCAGCTTTACAGAACATAAACATAGAGCAGAAGGTAAATTATAAGGAATAATAAAAGAAATAACGAATAATTTAAAAGAAAAAGAAATAACAACAAAAATTCAAGATTATTATTAGATAATAAATAGTTCACAATCTGTATGTATTTATTTATCCCCCTATGAGCAAGTCTGAGGTGACTCAGGCAGCAGTGGCAAGGAAAAACTCCCTTAAATTGGTAAAGGAAGAAACCTTGAGAGGAACCGGACTCAAGGGGGAACCCATCCTCATCTGGGTGACACTGGGGGTGTGATTGTAATATACAGTCAGTTAAATGTTGTATTGGTGTGCATGGACTTCGGATCTCCTTAGTATCACAGAGTCTAACTGGAGATGTCTCAGGATTCTTAGAGTCGGCCTCGGCTCAGTGGACGTCCGAAGGCTACGTCCCACAGAGGAGGACGTTGGGAGCCGGTACAGTGTCTGGATGCCTCGGGATGGGTACAGAGAAAGAAGCAGTGGAAAGGGATTAACATATCTATTACTATATAACATATCTATATATTCTATTACAGCAGCTCTGATTAGAGAAGCTGGAAATAAACGTGTTTATTTATTGTTTATTTGCCTTTATTTTGTTTATCGATTATTGGAGGAGTCTCTGGTGTCGGCACTTTATAATAAACGCTTTTCTTTGTAAAATTACCAGAGAGAGAGAGAGAGAGAGAGAGAGAGAGAGAGAGAGAGAGAGAGAGAGAGAGAGAGAGAGAGAGAGAGATGAGAGCAAGACTGTTTACAGCTGCTAGAAGGTAAAAGAACAAATGGATAAAAAGTAATTATAGATGAAAAGCTCACTCTTTTAATACATTTGAAGCATTGAAAGCAAATTTCTGCGGTGCAAGAGGATTAAAACATTTCAGGGTGGGATGTCGTAGCCTAGTGGGTCCACCAAGCTGCCACTGCTGGGCCCCTAAGAAAGGCCCTTAACCCTTAATTGATCGGGTGTATAAACGAGTATAAAAGTGTCAGAGGGAAAAAAAAGTAACTTTGCGCCAATTGCAGTAACTATGATCTGATTCTGCTTATCCACGATGGCTGCATCTGTAATGTTCCATCGTTCAGGGTGAAGGTTTGTTTACAT
Organism: Tachysurus fulvidraco; assembly: GCF_022655615.1. Classification (NCBI taxonomy): domain Eukaryota; kingdom Metazoa; phylum Chordata; class Actinopteri; order Siluriformes; family Bagridae; genus Tachysurus; species Tachysurus fulvidraco. The sequence goes on from NC_062539.1 coordinate 2,063,263, forward strand.
CATGGTTTTGTGCAGAAATGTTACTGTAATAAAGACTACTAAATACACTTTTTATTACCGTTGGTACTTTATGTGCGGTCTGCCGTTTAAACCTGTAAACGCTTTCGTCGGTTTTAATATATATATATATATATATATATATATATATATATATATATATATATATATATATATATATATGAGATTTAAGGAAGAGAACATCGACTCTGATATCAAAATAAATAAATAAATAAATAAATAAATAAATAAATAAATAGGGAAGGGTGGTTACTGTTCCCCCCCCCCCTCTTTTCTGTTTTCTTTAGCTTCTTTTTAACTTCTTGATTAAAATAGAAACAGAGATACGGTATAAAGTTTTCGTCAGAGGAACAAATCAACAAATCGATCTGTAATCACAGACAATCGTTCTTCCAGCCTGATAAATTTAGAAGAAGAAAACGAAGAAAAATCCGGACTGTGGATTGCTGTGGATGATGGATGATGGGTGAGAGTAGTGTGGGGTTTTCTGGGTGTCAGAATGTGAGTGTAATAGAGGATCGATGTGTCAATGTGAGCATCGAGCCTCTCTCTCTCTCTCTCTCTCTCTCTCTCTCTCTCTCTCTCCCTCTCTCTCTCTCTCTCTCTCTCTCTCTCTCTAAACACCTGCAAAAGAGCGTGCTCTGATTGTCAATTTGAAGCTATTATTTGTTTGATGAGGCCCCCGACAGGACTCTTCGTTCCTGGACAATCAGAGGGCCGGATGGCAGGGCCACCCTGGTGAAGGAGCTTGTGTCTGATTGGGACGACTGCGAGACTAACAGACCCCATGCTGTGCGAGGAGCGACCGGACCCTCGCCGGATTCCTAGATGACAACAAGGCCAAATCAGAGGTGGCGAAATCTGTGAATCTCTTTCCCTCGGGTCATGCTGTGAACGTTAACCCGCTCTGCGCTCTCTGACTTATAAAAGGTTTATAAAAGCTGATGATTATACAGCGTAACCCTGAGCAGCCATGATATCAGATAAGCTTCGGGTTATAGGAAGTGCTGGGCTGATAGGTGATTTAGCGTGGTAGCATTAAACGGCTGGAATATCCTTTAACTCTGAAGTAAATTAGCCTAACAGGTGAGTTTGCATGTAATTTAGCTCTGAAGAGTAGAATAACAGCCTAAAGAGTGTGTGTGCTTTTAAAAACACATAAATTACTGGAGTGGAACCGATTACAGATATTTTACAGGCTTTTCAGTGCAAAGTGGTATTTTTGCTTAAAAAATAAATAAATAAATAAATCGTACGTGAACACCAGCGCTCCTTCTTGTGCTTAGATCATGTTTTTAACCCTTTTTGCTAGATTTGGCAGAATGGAAATTGAAATCGTTTTCAATCAGTGTAAATAATCGTCTGATGTGTCTGCGAGTCTGATCGGATTTCGGTGTGTTTTAGACGTGTGTTTTTCCCTCTGTTGATGATCTTACACTGAATTTTAGCGTGGAAGATAAACCAGTGTTTTAGACGAACAAACATTCAGTGCGTCTCAGAGAGAGGAAATAGGTCTGATATCAACATTTACTCTGAATAGTGTTGCCACCTTCAATACAGAAAAATAAGGGACGCCTTCCGCAGCGGGGGCCACACACCCCTCGGGGCCACGATGACCACAGTCCCGATGGCGTGCCAGTGGTGGTATATCATAACTTAAAACATGTATTCATAAAAATATTAAGATTGATACCAATGGACATTATAATAAGATATCTGCTATTGAGATCAGTGTGAACAGATGCACTCAGTCTCTCACTATCACAACTTAAGTGGTCATAGCGAATACACGGCTATGACGATAATAAATATACGCCAACAAAGTGTGACTGAGAACACAAAAAATAAGCTTTTGGAGGAACTTGTGAGATGTGAACCATATTTTATTAACTTATTATTAAATGAACAGATCCATAACTTAGTCATTATAACTTGCAAACTTGCAAAAGATCTTCCATGAACATCATGAACATAATAACATCAGAATAAGACCAGAAGTAGTAGTGTGCGGTATTGGAGCATGTCAGGCCTACTTTCTTTTATAAGTGTACTTCTTGTCACTCCGGGCAGCACTGAGAAGCTGTTTGTCTTTCAAACATCTACAGTAAAACTCTGAACAGGACTGCTCAAAGTTAAAATGGGATGCTGTATAATGTGGACCTGTGTAAAATACGGGACAAATCGTGTTCCATATCGATTTGATACGGGACGCGGCATTTTGCCTGTAAATACGGGACGATTCCATATTTCACGGGACGGGCGGTGACCCTAACTCTTAAGATAGGAACATTTGTGTGGAATTAAACAAACTTTTAGAGGAATATATCACCTCTGGTATTGTAAGAAAAACAGTATTACTGATGAAACACTACGGATTATTACGTCCTGAGTGTCTACTTTCTTCTGAGCTTCATATTAACACCACCGTGTTAGTGAGACACGACGAAGATGTTCATCAACATGAACACGAGAAAATCTGTTAATTAAAATAAATTAATAAATGTATTTCTTTTTTTTTTATGTACAGTATACCAGTAACAAAGAAACAACAATCATTACACAACAGAAAACAGATTCATGCAAGAGATTTATGAATATGCAAATTTGTAAAACCGACATGCATACAAGCTCCGCCCCCAGGGAATGTATTGTAAAACAACATTAGCATGCAGGAATAAAACACTCCATGTGGTGCTGGTGTGGGAAAATAATCAGCAACAGTGTAGTGAGACTGGTGCAGGGAGATCTACAGGGTCCATACACACACACACACACACACACACACACACACACACACACACACACACACACACACACAGGCAAACACACAGACAGGCAAACACACACACATGCACACACACACAGGCAAACACACACGCACACACACATGCACACATGCACACATGCACACACACACACACACACAGGCAAACACACACACACAGGCAAACATACACACACACAGGCAAACACACACACACACACACACACACACACACACACAGGCAAACGCGCACACACACACACAGGAACACACGCACAGGCAAACACACACACAGGCAAACACACACAGGCAAACACACACAGGCAAACACACACACACACAGGCACACACACATAGGCAAACACACACAGGCAAACACACACACACACACACAGGCAAACGCACACACACACACACAGGCAAACACACACACACACACACACACACACACACACACACACACACACACACACACAGAGCACACTTCATTGACTCTATGATGTGTGTGAAGTGTGTCATGGAGGACTGAAACACTTTCTATATATTTTGGTATCTCAGGAGTGAGTGTGTGTTTATCTTGTCTTCACTGGCACACTTGGCTTCATCTGTAAGCCCTTAAGCCCCCCCCCACACACAAGGTCTAACATGCCCATTTTCTCCTAACATGAACATCGTTTCAACAGAATTTCTGTCATTTCAAGTCGGAACTCTTTGTACCGGATCCTGGATCCTGATTGGTCAGAAGATGAGGCGTTGATTAATTGCCAGAGACAGACAGCAGCTATGACAGTAGCTCGTTCTGATGCTCCCACATTTTAGTGTCAGATTTTCAGTCTCAGAGTCAGACATAAAGCTTCAGAGACTTTAATAAACACTTTAAATCAGCTGGAGAGAGATCTGTGGAATAAATAATAAACATAACTGTAATATAAGGTTTCTGTGGTTTCTGTATAAGATTAAATAGTATAAGGTCATGCTCAGGTAGGGGGCGTGGCCTAATGTAGACAGGTAAACACGTATTAGACTAAATCTGTTAGGACAATTAATGGTGTTATAATGCAGAAAAAATGTATTTATTTATTTTAGCTTAAGAATCGAGATGTTTATTGACAGTGAGACCTGACGTGTGGAGGTCAGTGGGGCGTAAAAACCAAGCATTTAAATCTGACAATGTTGCAACTTTAAAAGCGTCGGAACCCGAACAGAAGAAACGTCGGAGTTATCGGTGAGATCTGACAGCACGAGCTGCACATGCAGGTACAGACAGAAGACTAACCCCTGACTCAGCAGCTCTATCTGTGTGCCGTCTGTAAATATGGGCTCTCTTTGTGTCTGTGTGTGTGTATGTGTGTGTGTGTGTGTGTGTGTGTGTCTGTGTGTCTGTGTTTGTGTGTGTCTCTATGTGTGTGTGTATGTGCGTGTGTCTCTGTGTGTCTGTGTTTGTGTGTGTCTCTATGTGTGTGTGTATGTGCGTGTGTGTCTGTGTGTGTGTTTGTGTGTCTCTATGTGTGTGTATGTGCGTGTGCGTCTGTGTGTGTGTTTGTGTGTCTGTGTGTGTCTGTGTGTATGTGTGTCTGTGTTTGTCTGTGTGTGTGTTTGCCTGTGTGTGTGTGATTGTGTGTGTGTGTGTGTGTGTGTGTCTGTTTGCCTGTGTGTGTGTGTGTGTGTGTGTTTGTCTGTGTGTGTTTGCCTGTGTGTGTGATTGTGTGTGTGTGTGTCTGTTTGTCTGTGTGTTTGCCTGTGTGTGTGTGTGTGTGTGTGTGTGTGTCTGTTTGTCTGTGTGTGTTTGCCTGTGTGTGTGTGTGTGTGTGTGTGTGTGTGTCTGTTTGTCTGTGTGTGTTTGCCTGTGTGTGATTGTGTGTGTCCGTGTTTGTCTGAGTGTGTATGTTTGCCTGTGTGTGTGTTTGTTTGCCTGTGTGTGTTTGCCTGTGTGTGTGTGTGTGTGTGTGTGTGTGTCTGTTTGTCTGTGTGTGTTTGCCTGTGTGTGATTGTCTGAGTGTGTATGTTTGCCTGTGTGTGTGTGAGTGTGTGTGTGTGTGTGTGTCTGTTTGTGTGTGTTTGCCTGTGTGTGTGATTGTGTGTGTGTGTCTGTGTTTGTCTGAGCGTGTATGTTTGCCTGTGTGTGTGTGTGTGTGTGTGTGTGTTTGCCTGTGTGTGTGTGTGTGTGTGTGTGTGTGTGTGTTATCTAAAATCTGCACAGAATAAAGAACACTTCTATCTTGTTGTGGCTTCTCGCGAGCTCTGAGGCCGCAGACACTTCAGCAGGTCTGTGAAACCCATGAGAATTTAAACACACGCACAAGACACGAGCATAAAAACCCAATTTGAAGTGTGTTGAACTGATTAATGTTCAAACACACGAGCGAGGGGCGAAGGAGCATCGATGTATTTATAATATTTGGAAAATATAAAAAAAAAAATCCTGTTAGGAAGTTTTCAAATATTATTTATTTATTTATTTCTCTAGGGAGTGAAGGAGCAAGTGATCGAACGGAGGAGAGCAGCGATTACTTCTGAAACACAAACACTCGCAGCTCGGGGCTCAGGCCGAGGCATGCCGTCGACTGCTGAAACTATTTTGACAGATGGCGGTTGGTGATAAACGAGGTAAATATTTCTCACAGTTCTCAGACGGTCCTGGCTTTAAGCGTCTGCTCTGTGTTTGTGGAACGGGAAAAGCGCTTACCGGAGCTACATCCCGACATTGTTCACTGTGTCTCCATGTGGCATGTGTTGGCAAAGCCCGGTCCTTACACTCAGTCCATCTGTGTGTGTGTGTGTGTGTGCGTGTGTGTGTGTGTGTGTGTGTGTGTGTGTGTGTGTGTGTGTGTTCGTACAGGTGGGGATACGAATTCTTGCATTTCACAGTAAAACATCCTGCTCGGAATCTGACACAGGACGTCGTCATCATAAGACCTTTGCTTTCTTACTTCCAGAGACACGTTCTGTAGAACCCCCTGGTGCACTAAACACCTTCACCTCAAAACATCCGTGTTAAGCAGAAAAGCATCCACACTCAGATCCTTCAGGTGCATGAGCTTCCACAGCAGAAGAGTCTGGTTCCTCTCGATGTTTCTTCCTTGTGTCCAAGAACCAGTTTTGGTTTCACAAAGAACAATTTTGCAGGTCTGTTAAACGATTGTAGGTCAGCTGTAGGTTTATTGCTTACTCGGCTCTGAGGAACCCAGAGAACCGAGAGGAACACACGAAGGAGGAGGATGGAACCTGTAAAAGTCTCCGCAGACAGGAACTTGAGCTTCTCGATTCATCACCGGTGTTGTTATGGGGAAAAAAATCCTTTCATTCCATGTGTTACTCAATTTCTACATTTTTATTATAAGTATTTTTAGTTGGTTGGCTAAGCCATGAATAAATATTTATGGATTTCAGGCAAGAAAAAATAAATAAAGAAATAAATAAAGAAAGAAATAAAGAAAGAAATAAATAAAGAAAGAAAGAAAGAAAGAAAGAAAGAAAGGAAAAAAAAACACCAAAAAATAAAACAATAACAACAAAAAACAAACAAAAACCATACAGCAGTAAATAATATGTCAGTTTTATATGTTATATTATATTATATTATAAATAAATAAATAAATAAAATGTGTGCATTTAAAAATACCTCAATTTAATAAATAAACAAACAAATAAATAAATAATAAGTTCATTTAAAAAATATGTTTATTGTAGTGATGTTATATCAATGTGGAAATTCTGCTCTAATTTTAAATGTGTTAGATTTGTGTGTGTGTGTGTGTGTGTGTGTGTGTGTGTGTGTGTGTGCATGTATATGTGTGTGTGTGTGTGTGTGTGTGTGTGTTTGTGTGTGTGTGTGTGTGTGTGTGTGTGTGTGTGTGTGTGTGTGTGTGTGTGTGTTTTTTTAGAGCAGATATGAGCTCATCTTGTGCCTCAGGTAAAATAAATAAATAAAGATGTGTCCGTTTTCTCATGAGGAATCTGTTTGTTTAAGCTCTACACACTGCATGCACTGATGTCTGCGCTCGTTGATCTTCAGACGAGTCGTATTAAGTGATGTATCTATAGAAACCTGCAGACGTTTGAAGTAGCTGTCAATCAAACGTCTCAATCGTCTATGTCTAGCACATCGTCTACGTCTAGTTTGTATTTTGGCTCATAGTGGAGCGGTTTTGGCACTGGAGGGAAACCGTGTGCTCCACCTTGCCCTTGTATCAGCTGTGTGTGTGTGTGTGTGTGTGTGTGTCTGTGTCTGTGTGAGCATGTGTATGTGTCTCTGTGTGTATGTCTTTGTATAAGTGCCTGTGTGCCTGTGTGTGTCTATCTGTGTGTGATTTTGTGTGTGTGTGTGTGTGTGTGTGTGTGAACACCTCGTTACAAAAACACATCCTGCACAAGCTGTTTAAACTCACTGCTGCCAAGGTGGAAATCTTACACCTTCACCCTCAGCTCTGACCGTCTGAGTCACTTTTATTCCAGTAAATAAAATCGGATTTTATTTTCAAACTTAAAACTGAATCGATGCGAAAGTGAATAAAGCATCAAAAGTACAGTATTAATTGACTGATAATTGATCTGCTGTAAAAATCAGCAACAGCAAGACACGATCGTTTTATAATTAATAAACTTAAATCTTATTCATCCGTTATAGAATTATAACACTCCAGATTTTGCTGTGATAGGAAAATAATGAGCACTGATGTGGTTGTGTTGTGATTGTTATGGTAAATAGTTTTAGGGTAAAGTAGAGACGAAAAGAGAGTCTGGTGATAAGAAGCGCTGCAACTGCATTATTTTCATTTAGTAATTGATCTTTTTATCTATTCACATGATGCTTGTTTTCTTCTCCTCTCAGCAGCCTCTCTGTTTTTCTCTCATTCATTCATTCATTCATTCATTTTCTACCGCTTATCCGAGCTTCTCGGGTCACGGGGAGCCTGTGCGTCATCTCGGGCGTCATCTCGGGCGTCATCGGGCATCAAGGCAGGATACACCCTGGATGGAGTGCCAACCCATCACAGGACACACACACACTCTCATTCACTCACACAATCACACACTACGGACAATTTCCCAGAGATGCCAATCAACCTACCATGCATGTCTTTGGACCGGGGGAGGAAACCGGAGTACCCGGAGGAAACCCCCGAGGCACGGGGAGAACATGCAAACTCCACACACACAAGGTGGAGGTGGGAATCGAACCCCCGACCCTGGAGGTGTGAGGCGAACGTACTAACCACTAAGCCATCGGTCCCCCCCCCCGTTTTTCTCTCCTTTGATGTAATCTTGAATCTCTAATTTGCATATGTGATGTGATTGGAGCTCTTCAAGCTTCCAGTATTTCATCACAAATAGTTTGCAATGCTTATGTTGGGTTTTTTCCTGCTTGAATAATAAAAACGTGACTTTAGCTGTGTGTGTTTAAAGATCTGTTCAGTACAATTCACTGAAATGTGATTACGAAAGTTTCTGTTAATTAAAATGAACCTCTGATTAAAACGCAGGTGAGAAACCTGCACCGTTATGAGCGCTAGACGACGGAGGGTTACGACAAAGCCGGACTTGACGGTTTGCACGACGTCTCGTTTCTCGGTCAAGGAAAGAAATTGTAGCGGATCTCTAAAGACGACGTTAAACTGCATCTTGACGTCTGGCTGATATTAAAACGTCCTCTCCTCGATCTTCAGAGCTCAGCGTCACAAAAGCCTCGACCTCTTAAACCTCGACCACTTAAAGACTCGAGTATCTTAACCTCTGAAAGGAAAGAAGGAGAGGGCCGGTGTTCTGGGTTTTGGGGTGTGTAAGGGGCAGAAGCATAGCGGATGAAAGGGGGGCACTTGCATGTCAGATGTCACCAGCACGCTGGCGTAGAGGTTTAAACCCCCCTCCCCTTCTGCACACCCCCCCCCCCCCCCCCCACCACCAAAAACACACACTACTCTCTCAGCACTGTTTATGTAGACCTGGTAGGATTTCCTGCTACATGATGAAATAATTAGAGGCCCAGCATGAATAGCGTGCATCAGGCAGAGAGTCTGGGTGATGGGGGTAGTGTCTCTCTCTCTCTCTCTCTCTCTCTCTCTCTCTCTCTCTCTCTGAGTTATTCCCATCCCTGAAAGATTGGTTTACCTCGTTTGAAGAGGCTTTTATTCCTGTCTTTGGATAATGGGGATTTAAAAAAAATTAACCCTATTCATTCTAAAATGGGTTCAATCGCTTAAAGCACACAAAGATCGTCTCAAGGAGTCGAGAGTCGTCGCGTCACGGTGAGGTCACGTGTAAAAAAACAAAAAAAAAAACAGAATGGTTTGCAAAAGAGCTGTCACGATTTATCCCACATAAACATCACACCTTTATTCAAGCACATTATTCGAGGGACTAAAAATCACACGCTTGATTTGCTCGTGTGAAAAGGTCAACGGGTCTTAGGTAAAGCTCGCACGTGCCGCATCCCAAAGCTTGAGGGGTGAAAATGTTGACACAGTTGTTTATATGTGCTTTAGATTGCATTACAGTACTGGATCGAGAACAGCCATTTCTCATTTCTCTAAGGGTCCAAGCACTTTCTGAGCTAAACAAACAAACAAACAAACTGCTAGATTTTTGCTAGAACTTCTCAGGATCTAAGCACATATCCAAAATACTCACTCACACATTCACTCCCAGTCCATTTGCTTTGACATCATCTGTTTCTGCAAGTCTTGACATTTTAGGGGCCCAAGCACCTCATCAGGCACCTTTCTACTTTTGTAAGCAGCATCCAGCTAAACACTGACTCATGCAGGCTATAGACAGAAATGATCATAGAAACATTGAAGATTGCATCAAAATGTCTGCAGAATGTTTTACGATACTGTGTAAAATCCCGTGACATACAATTTCCTGTTCAGAAAGCTAGAAAACTAAAATCGCACCAATTGATGTTAGGACAAATAAAGCAGCTTGTCATTTGACTGAATAATCAAAAAGTGCAGGTTTATCATCCTGAAGACATAAGAAATTCTTCACCATAATTGAGTGGCTCAATTTTTTTAAATAAAAATATGTATTACTATTGAAAATAAAACAACATATAAATGACATAAAAGAAGATTAAGGTAATTACACTTGAAGCATCAGAGATGCTAAATAAATAGCGTGATCCAGAATGTTATTGGTGTTGAGTGGGTGTGGCTAGTTGTCCTGGAAACCAAAAAAACAACTTTTACTCACTATATATACACCCGCAAGTCTAGACTTTGATTCCCTGGTTGATTAAATGATTGTTAGCTATTTGTTTAGATATAAAAGGAAAAAAAATTACGTCTTGTGGAAAATTGGGGACTCTCCCAGAAGGTTCGGGTGTGTTAGCAGGTGTGTTTTCCAGGCGTGGTGATGTCATGTGCTCCATACAGCAGCAGTGAGGTGAACAGGATTCTGGGACAGGTGTAGACTCTTTAGCTTTCCTCTCCCACGTTGCCACAGCTGAAATAATCGAGAGAACGACTGTCAGCGCGGCCGCTTCACGCCTGCATTGGCGTAAAAAGCCGCCTTTTCAGGCCCTTTGGCTCGTGGCATGTTCACACCTTTCAAAATCGGGGAGGTAAAGAGGAACAAGTATGTGTAAACTTCACTTATCTAGACGATTTTGTTCCCATTTACACACTATGTGCTGCCAGACTCGCATTACGACTCGTGTAATGTTTGCTTTGGCATGTTACAGCATTTTTGCAAATCCGCAGCACTTGAAGTATTCCTGTTCTTTCTGAAAGGTGTCTCACTGACTGTAGAGAAAGAAGCCTGAAGAGTTTTTTTGGCAGAGCACCGCTGATTTATTTGTAGCTTTTAACTGCAGTACACTGATATGTTCCCTGATATGTGAGGCCTTTGGAAAGCCTACAGGGAACTGTTGCGTAATACAGGCTACGGTCTACAGTGTACCTTAAAAAAGAACCTTCTTCTTGGGGGCATCAAACACAATCTTCACATTTAACCTTCACTTTAGCTTCATCATTAAGAATAATAATAATAAGAGGCCTTTATTTTGTCACATCTACATTACAGCACAAAAACATTCTTTCTTTACATATCTCAAATTTTCTCAGAGAACTCCTCACAATAATCCTGTCAGGTTATCTCAGATTAACCATTTAGCTAGTCTTGTAATGTAGATATAATCAAAATAAAATATATTTAAGAGTATGAAAAACTTCAAAATCCTGTCATGTTAGCTCATGCTAGCAGGTAGCAAACATTAGCAATAAAGGTTTATATATATGTATATATATGTATATATATACATATATATATATATAACTTTATAATCTTATACAACTTTATTACTTCTATCAGGTTAGCTTAGGTTAGCCAACTAGTTTGTGTTAGCAGTATAATGGAAATATATTTATGAATTTCACAAAAAAAAAATTCATTTTTAGCTCATCAGTATTTATAAATATAACCTAAGAAATCAGAACAATAATCCTGTAAGGTTATCGTAAACTATCCACCTAGCTAGCATTAGCAGCAAGGATTATAAATATTCATAAACAGAACAAAAACAAATCCTTTCAGATTATTTTATGTTAGTGAAAATGCATAGCATTTGCAGCAGGGATGAATTTTTAAATGAATATGGAAATAAATGTTCTCACAGTAATCCTGTCATGTTATATTGTCATATTCCTGGTATATTAACATTCGTTATCATTATAGATTAGAAACATTTATGAACATGCCTCTCATGACTATATCCTAACAGGTTAACCTATACTAGCAGTGAGCTAGCATTAACATCCTGCCATGTAGATTCAGCATGTACGAACAGGACTTTAAAGTAGTCCCAAAACTTCTGTCAGATTAGCATATATTAGCTAGCTGTCACGATTGATCAGAGTTAATAAAATGGAACTAGGATTGTCTCTATTCCAAAGAAACAAATCCTCAGATGATGATTTCCACCCGAGGCTAGAAAGATGAAAGGGTCTGGAGGTTGCTGCTCGCATCCAGGACGTTTCCTGTGGGCTCGCACCACTGAGACCCGAGAGGGCGAGAAAAGCAAGCAGAGCAGGCTAGCTCTGTGCCAAAGGGGTCAAAGATAATAACAAGATGGATTTAGGGTTAAGTTAGAGAATAACCAAAGTGGGACAGAAGGGAGTTTCAAAGCCCCATGTCTAGACGGCATCCTCTGGTTAAAGAGATTCTTATACCGTTGAAAACGAAGCCTCGTCAAAGCTTTCTGTGAATTACATTCGTGCTAACAATCCACTTAACAGGATCGATCTAAAGCTGTTATTAATAAAGGTGGTTGGTAGCTGCAGTAGCGCAAACTAATAACGTCATCAGCGGAAACCTCCGGAAGTGTGGAGTCGTCGCTGTTAGGTAAACTTCTCTTTGGCGCCGAAACAAAAGGCCATGCTAGCAGGGAGACCCGGTGAGCTTACAAACTGAAGTGGGTGTGTTTTGGGTACAACTTCCGTGTCAGAATAATCTGTTTCCTTTTACTGGTATGATAGCAGCGGCTCGGTGGCTGCAGCTCTATGAAAAGCTGTCATCGGCTCCATTTCCTCTTCCACGAGGATGTTGATGGGATCGAAATGCCTGCGGCTCCTTGACACGCAAAAGCACCCGAAGAAAATCTTCATCCTTCTTTTGGTGGACAAACTCGATGACTATCTAACACACATGCTAAAAAAAAATCTATAGCTATGTCAGCTATACACAATCCTAATCTAATTAAAACAAATTACGGCCTATATAATAATCTACCTCAGAGTATCATTCTGTCAATTAACAATCTCTAAAATGACAAATTTATCTTCTATCTACTTTATATTATTTATTTAAAAAATTTTTTACCTCAGAATATGATAACATTAGGTCACATTTTCAATAAAAGAATGAATCCACCTCAGATTACTATATTCAGATCCACAATCTACCTCATTTGATGACTGAACTCTTCCACAGCCTTGGTAGATCCTAGGAAAATCCTAAATACACGATTTACCTCAGACGATGAAGAGAAAAGCAGTAATCTATCTCCAATGATAATACAGAAAATCCATAATTTATCTCAAATGACAAATGAATTGAAGACTGACATAAAATCACATTTAAAACAATACTAAAGTCAGTGATTTTTTCTAATATGACTCAGGTGCACTCAAAAGCTAAATGGTTAGCCCAAAAGGTCAGAAACATCAGAGACTTAAACACCAATTTCCTCTGCGATGACTTAATGAAAATTCGTGACTGTTAGCGAGTGTGATTAATGAGAGTGTTAAAATAACCGAGCAAACTCCTTTATAATCGTGATCCGGGTTACAGATTGACGTGGCGGTGTTGTGTACACGGTGTAAAGCAGGACCGCTGCTCGGCCCTGCATTTATTTAAGTCTTTTTTTTTTCCTTTTCCTCTGGCATCCAGCTTCAATGCTAGATTCAGGAAACACGACCGCAGCGTTCTTCAGATCGACCTGTCAGAGTCCATTTGCTGGAGCTCTGAGACCCCTCACCTCCCAGACCCTGAGTGTTGAGTTACATGCACTGCAACCACTCCCCCACTTCCAGCCGTCCAAAACCTTATGAATGAACGTCTGAGAAGAAAAGAAAACGTCCCATCAGGGTGGCTGAGCTCTTCACACAGCAGAAGAGTTTTAATCCGATACTTGTCAAGGATTTTTCTTTTGGATTTGCCTTTTTTTAAAATTAAAGTTAGAGTTGGATGCAGTTATATAAAAATAATAATAATAATAATAATCATTGACGTGTGGTATGATAAAGTGGAGATATTTGTATCCATTTATAGTTACTTTACAGTATGAGAGTTATGAAGAGTTCTCTCTTATATAAAAAAAAGTGACGTGACGTGACATATGGCTAAGTACGGTGACCCATACTCAGAACTCATACTCTGCATTTAACCCATCCAGAGTGCACACACACACACACACACACACACACACACACACACACACACACACACACACACACACACACACAGCAGTGAACACACACCCAGAGCAGTGGGCAGCCATTTATGCTGCGGCACCCGGGGATCAGTTGTGGGGGTTCGGTGCTTTGCTCAAGGGCACCTCAGTTGATGCTGGCCCGAGACTCGAACCCACAACCTTAGGGTTGAGAGTCAGACTCTCTAACCATTAGGCCAGGACTTCCTAGTCCTTTTATAGTCCATCCCTTTTTCTTGTAGCCAATAAACTAATCGAACATTAATGATAAACAAATGATTACGTTTCTTATTGTTTCTTTTTCCCCAAACATTAATCAAAACATTTAGTGCCCAAGGTTCCTTCCCCCCCCCCCACCCCACACACTGGAGCTATGATGCTAACATGTTGTGAAAGGAAGCGAGGGAGCTACCAGTTTTGCACCGTGTGTTTTTCTGTGTGTGCATAAAATTCACACACTTGCCTCACTTGTGAGCTTGTTAATGTGCTTTCAGACATGAAAAATATAAAATTGGACATAATCTTAAAAGCCTGAGACCGATTCACTTTCTCCTTCTCCATGCTACGACAGGGTCAAACTCGGGATCAGACTCAGGATCAGAATCAGAAACAGACTGAAGACCAGATAGGCCCAAAATTTATTTTTTATGGTTGTAGGTTCAAAGATTCAGATGAGCTGTTTATTTGCTAAATAGATTTATTCTGTTTTTAAACAGTTTATATCAAATTCAGCTGAAGAGTAGCTAAAATCCATAGATGGAAAAAAAAAAATCTTAGGGTTTGTCTCAAACAGCTCCCTCGCTTCCTAGGTCGTGAATCAGTATATCATGTACACAAGCCCAGGCACTGCAAAAAACCCTGGATCACTACACACTGGGACACTGATGACTCAGTCACCGCAAAAACAAACAACAATCATATCAAATATATGTTAGTCTTCTACGTGATATAAATGGGTTCATTTAACCACACACACGTTTCTGTCATGCTGCTTTAAGCAGGATCGTAGGCTGTTTTTTTTACATAATTAAACACTTATAAGTGATTAAACTCAAACAACCCGTATAGAGAATGTGACAAAGTTACAGATTGCTCTGAAATCATCTGAGAGCTATAACAATTATAACAAGCATACATTTGTAGCTGAAAATATCATGCCATTTCCAGTAAGGGAACATAGTGAGCATCGATAGTGAGCTCGCTGTTTTGTGTGGGATTTTTTTCCTGTAACAGTACCAGGATTCCTTCAAGTCTATAACAGGTCCAATAATGTGAATGAGAAACACAGCAAGAACTTAAAAAAGCATGAAGGAAGAAAGGAGGGAAGGAAAAAAAACTGTATTGGATGAAGACAGGTTTTAAAAAACTAAAAAAAAGGAAAAAAAAACTCACTATGATCTCACATGAAATAATGAAAAAGTGTACGTGTGTGTGTGGTATGGATTTTGATAAAAAAAAAAACGTCCATGTGTGTATAGTTATTCATGTGAAATGAGATGTTACATGCTGTAATGTAACCACAATGTCTTGGCCAGTCTTTCTTTATTAACTTATGACGTGGTGTCACCATCTTTGGAAACACCGTCATCACTGGCTGTCATTTATCTTTCAGCATCTCGACAGATAAAACACAAAACTTAAGCATGAAATCCGAGGACACTGTACTGAAACCTGTGTACATCAGGCTGGTAAACAAGTCGGTGACGTTACATGCTCGACATTTCCCCATCTTTCAGACAATACCGGTCTTGTTTATGTGCTCGTGGACCTCACCCAGCACTTTCCCCCGTGGATTTTGACGTGTATACCTCAAGACGTGTGTTTTTTCTCCATTGAAATGGAATACAAAAGCACATCATACTCACTGGCCTGTGGTTCTCTAAAGTAGGAAAACAGCTAGGAGAAGAAACCCATTAAAAATTGGTTCCAGTCAAAGCTGCATCTAAAACACACAGGAAAACAAATAATAATAAAAATAATAATAATAATAATAATAATAATAATAATAATAATAATAATTCTAAATAAGCAATATTTATCAAAAGGTAATTATCATGAAAGAATAAACATTAAATATGGATACAAACAAAATTTTAGGTTACAGTTGAATCTGTTTGCTTCAAATAAAATAATCATAATTGTAAAATTAATATCAAAATGGTTTAAATAATGTTATTAGTTCTGCACTATCTCAGAATCTCTCTCCATCTCACTATCTCAGAGTCTCAGAAAAATACACTGAAGCCATGCTTTTATTTTTATATAATAAAGTGTGTTGAATTATCTGATAATCTTAAATTTTAGAATTGCTCATTTAAAACAAAATTATTTTAAGACTTTTTTTTAAAAATAGCTTTTTTTAAAGCAAACGATTCATGTGTTTTAAACATTAAAAAAATAATGAACATTAAAAAGTCAGCAGTGAAATAAAAGTCACGTTACTTCTTAAAAGTTCTAAAATTTTATTTTAAGATTAAGCAAAAAAAGTATAAAAATATGTAGGAACATAAATAAACCCGTTTTTTTTATTTCACTATTTGTTATGAATGAATTAAGATTTCATCCTTAAATCCGTGCTTCACACTAAACAAACTCAGGTGCTAAAGTGAAGGCATCAACTCTCTCAGATGGCACCAGTTAATCAAATTTGCAGCTTATTTTTTATTTAAAGCACTGAAAAGAGCGACAGCTGTAATGACCACAAACTTAATCAGTGCACCTTCCTTCTGTCTGTCTTTCCTTTAAACGGCAAAACAACAGGATCATTTTTTTTTTCCTCAGTATGTATTGATAAACTAATGAATTCACGTATTGGTGCTAAAATGTTTTCTTGGCTGGATTTATTTTTAGTGATTCAAAATAATTCGACTTGATATTCAGTGTCATCAGCACAAAGCTGCTAGATTGATGTTTAAAAAAATACACAGAAAATGGACCTTCTTGTTGTTAATTAAATCTTGGCCAAACTAAGACGGTATCATTTGTATATTCCTGTTTTTTTTTTTGCCCCCTCTCTGAATAATAGGCGTGCGTAAAAGTGCCAAGGAGGTGCGGCCATGGGGGGGGAAAAACCCCGGAAAAAGTTCCTCCCAAACTAAAGTTGCTGTTAAATCGTGGTGTAGACGCACATATGGAATACCTGCAGTAATGTTCAACACACAGCAACCTGCAACAGTCTGAATCTGCATGCTTCACACCATGTACTGGAAAGATGAGCAGACGCTTTCCTGCCCCGGCGTGGACGACTTCAGCTCGGGAACCGAGAGTAAAGTAAGTGTAAAAAAAAAAAGAAAACCTTTTAAAGATGGAAAAAGAAAATCAAATCTCAGGCTGTTGGATATCCGGCTACAGCATTGCGGTATAGACAAAAAAATCACTGGTGTTGAATTAATAAAGGTTTATAAATTTAGCTCCCGGTTTATTTCACTTGCTATAAGACTGTCGACTTTTCTTATAGAATTAGTTTTGCTTACGCATAAAAATATACATAGACGACTTTTAGCATTTCCATTGTAGTCGGAGAAGCTGAAAAAATCTGTTTTTCATTTTCACTTTTTTCATATCATTAATAAAAAGATCTTTAATGTTCGATTAACTCTTAATCCTAATATAACATTATAGTGGACCAAACAACCTTAAACACTTTTTTTACCCTCTTTTTATTATAATTTTTAATTGAATTCCTTTACGAAGCTTGCAATGAGTTCTACCTGCACTTCTTTTAAAGGTTCTGAAGACAATTACAATGAAAAATTCTGCACCAACAGTCAGTTTGTGAAAATCATGTCGGTTTGTGTTTATTGATGTTAATAGTTAATTAACGCCCGAAACCAGGTTCCTTCTCGGAATAATCACCTTCAGCTGTGCAGCAGCCTGCACGGTATCTGATATGCAATACAATAAAATAAAGATAAAAAGACTTTATAGTCTGGTCTAATCAATAGTTAGTGCACCTGTTTGTGCACGAGAGTGTCCTGTATGCGTTTTCTTATAATCTGTCGATTTAAAGCTATTTGGAATGCATTCATCAGAAAAGAAGGAGAAAGACTGCTGACTGCTATTACCTCAAGAGCTCTGTGTGTGTGCGCGCGCGGTGATAATTTCGGGGGGTGGGTGGGGGGGTTGGTATCTTTTGCACCGAGCTTGTTGTCATGGTTATTAACGGGGCGGCAGCAGAGGTTAAAAGGGCGGCGGCTCGGAGCGCGCGTCTCTCCGCCTGACGCGCCGGCACACTTTCTCCTGCTGCTCGTCATGCCACAAAACTGCAAACTTCACACAATCCTGCAAGAAGGAAACGTTTTGGTAATTAACGACCTATTTGACTAAGAAGTTTAATAACTTACTTTTTTTTTTTTTTGCTTTTACGCAGAAAAACTTAAGTCGGTTTTTTAATATTACATGTAAATTTATAGGTTTTTCATTTGTGTTTGTCTTTCAAGCCAACTGACCAAACATGTCGTAGCCAAAGATTATTATTATTATTATTATTATTATTATTATTATTATTATTATATGTGCAGAGCTCAACTCAAGACCTGTTGGAAGAAATGTCGTGTCCGTCGTCTTCGGTCTCGTCGCCCACCGTCTCTTCTCCTCATGCCATGTCTGAGAAAGCCATCTGCACCAGCTGTGGCATGGAAATTGTAGACAAATACCTGCTCAAGGTAAAACAATAAGAATAACAACAATAATAATAATAAAACAAAACATTAATTAAAAATAAACATTTTATGGCGTAATTTTCCACGTGAAAACGACACGTCAAATATCCCATATGCAAATGTTAAAGGATTTCTTTATTTACAAACGTACAAATTTCCCAACACAAACACTTAGACTTCAAATGTAATGTTTTTAACATTAAAAAATAATAATTATGAAATGACATTTCAGCCTCTTTAAGTGAGTTGTGGGAGTTAAATAATGTCGATGAAGTCAAAATTATATTTGAATTCATTTTTATTTATTTTTTTAAATAAAATAAGTCGTTCATATTTCCAGGTTTGAAACCTAATGTTTATTCTTCAGCAGTACTTTTATTATCTTAATTATCTCGACTTTTGATTGGCTAATGATGTCGAGCTTATAATTAGCTGTAAATGTTTTAACTTGTAATTGGATGTAGATGGTGTTGTGATGGTGGATGTTTTTGGTTTATATGTTGTATTATAAGGGTGATGTGTTTTTACTAACACACCATTAACACCTTTTATTGTTTTGTTTTTTTTTAACAGGTAAACGACATGTGCTGGCACGTGCGCTGTCTCTCGTGCAGCGTGTGTCAGACGTCACTCGGCCGCCACATCAGCTGCTATATCAAAGAAAAAGAAATCTTCTGTAAACTCGACTATTTCAGGTAAAACCACATCCTCATTTTGTTTCTGTAAATTATCCTGCGTTTACTTTTTTCCGACTTAACCTCGACCCAGAAAAACGTCCCAGTATTAATAACAACCCGCTTTGTTTGTGTTGTCACGTGAGCGTTATTTCTCAATCTGGCAACATTTCAGTGTTTATTTATTTTTTCAAAATAAGATTTATACATTTTTGGATAAAAGGATGATGTAACAACATGGTCACAATGTGCGATTTTTATAACTTTAATCATCTCTTGGCTTCTCTAAAGCACTTAGCATGACTAAATCATACATTTAAATAGATCTAATTAATCTTAATTTTTTATATATACTAATCTTTATTATTCTTTATAATAACCCTTTGTTCTGTGTTTATGTTCTGTAAAGCTGCTTTGAGACAGTCAATTGTAAAAAAAAAAAAAAAAAAAGCTCTATACAAATAAATTTAAATTGAATTTACATATTTACCATCATCAAGTAGATCATTTGGTTGCCGAACTTTTTACAGAGACGTACAACCATTACAACAGAGATTTTAAACCACTCCATCCGCTCACTCTCATAAGTGTGGTCTTGATTTTTTTTAAACGTGCATTTTAAACACATGTACCTTCATAAAATAACTTATTTGATCCAACACAACTTCACCGTTTAATGAGATGGATGTGATTGAGATGACTTGCCATAACTCTGGGATGTTTGGTTGTATCGGAGACAGTTTTAGTCTTAAATCATTCTCTATGCAGAGTCTGTGTCGATATTTGGTCTTTATGCCGGTAAGAGCTGAAAACCCACTTTCGCACAGGTATGTTGTCGAGAAGGGCCGTAATGTTTTTAAAGCGTGATCTGCTAAGGCAGGATACTTCGTTTCCAAATGCCTGCGTAAAAATGCTGGCTTCATGCGGTTAGAAGAGAGTACTTTTGCACATATAACGCACTGTGGTTTGGGATTTTCTTCACTGCCAATGTATATAAATCCGTATGAAATGTATTTCTCATCATACTTGCGCCTTTCTGTGAATTGCTGAATCTGAATTGGTGCCGAAACCTCAGATGAATCGCTGTCTGTGTCGGTGTTAACCGTGGCAGGGGTTGGAGAAACACCTTCAGCTGAAATGGAGGGACCCGTGGTGCAGTCAGAGGACTGTGGATCATGCAAGCTGCTGGGAGTCGATTTTCTTTCTGTGGCTGTAGGCCTAAATCTTTGCAGCCACTTATCCATTTTTTTTTCTTTATCTGCTTGTTAAATGATGCTTCGTTCCTAACCGCGTGCGTTGTGCACTTGCGCATGACACTGGAGTGGACACAGGTTTTTGCTGATCGGGTAATTTGTTTGGATGTCATGAATTTGACGTTTTATGGCACTACCTGGCTACTTTGCTGTTTGTACACTAGAGGGGGCACGTCTTTATATTTATATGCTTTGTTTTATATGCGTACCCCAGTTTGGGAACCACTGCAGTAGATCAATTTTAAATTCATATATATATATTTGTACTTAGACATGGTGTTAAACTTATTCAATCATGCCAGATAAATATATTTATAATTAAAACACTTTTTTTGGCCATAATGACCTTCTGTGACTTTAAATCTCCACATCTGATTTGAATTTGCATCTTTGCATCACAATTTAGACTTTTTATTTGATTTTTTTTAAAGGCATGTTTAGACATTTTCATTGTTGTCTCATGCCGTCATCGTAAGTCTACTTTTTCTACAAATGAATGAATCAATTGACACCTAAACCCTGTTGTCAGTACGAGTGCTTGCATACCAGTATGAGTTGTAGTAACTACTCAGTTCACCTTCACTCAAATGATTTCATGATATGTAAGGGGCTGAGATTGGTTTTGCCAAAGAATGAACACTATGTTAATCTCATGTTAGCTGTGTAATTATAAATATTACAATTATAAATAATAACAGTACTTGGCATCGCCATAGCAATATGAATATCTAAGGTTTATCTAAGATTTTTTGTTTGTTTGTTTGCTTCAGGAAGCCAAGATTTGTTTTAATCTAATTCATTTGCCTTTTAAAGGTCTGAAATATGTTTTGCTTCCCAGTGACCTTTCTGACCTTGTTTAAGTCAGAAGTAATTTTAAAAAAAAATTGTATTTATTTTAAAGGAAATACGGGACCCGCTGTGCTCACTGCGGGAGGAACATCCACTCCAACGACTGGGTTCGCCGAGCCAAAGGGAACACCTACCATCTGGCCTGCTTCGCCTGCTTCTCCTGCAAACGCCAGCTGTCTACAGGAGAAGAGTTTGCTCTGGTGGATGAGAGAGTGCTCTGCCGTGTGCACTATGACCGCATGCTGGACAACCTGAAGCGTGCCGTGGAAAATGGTTAGACCTTCTCGCTCTCGTCTATTCATGTTGATCTAATCAAAGCTGAGCTGTGACGGTGATGCGAGGGCTGCAAGGCCAAGTTGTTTACCAATAGACCAGCAAGAGGTTAAAAGACCTGAATAGATACAGTATCTTACTTTCCCAGATGCTCATTCACATTTTATATCAATTTTCCTCCTCACACTGTTTTGAATTAAACAAGTAATGTAGCAAAAACTTTAGTGTGTACAAGTGTAAGGAAAAAGTGTGGTTAGGATGCCAGATATCGACTAAACCTACAAGGAGGATTCAAAAGTAAGACCTTGGGTTTTAGAGCCTGATGATGCATCAGTGTTTAAGATGTTGGCTAAGGCTGAGTCATGACGTCGGATCTGACGAGAGCATGAAAACTGGTGAAATGTTAATATGTAAAGCAGAATGTTCATCAGCTGAACCTCTTCCAGATTAAATATTTGCCTTAAGTAAACCTTGAGTCTCGTAATAAGCTTCATCAGCTGAAACTATTATTTGTATTAAATTGCAGCACATGCTACTTTTCAGATTGTGCAATATTAGAATCTTGACTTTTTTTATCGTATTAGAACCATTTCATATAACATGACACGGATAAACCCCTGGACGGTGAAGTCTCGTCGTCCTCGTCACATCTGATGAAGTTTAGATTGGTCAGGACCATTTTATTCTTTATGCTCCTACTTTGTGTGAGAATCTGCCATGCTAATAACCTTCAGCTTATAAGCGTATTTAGCTCTGCTAATTTATGTTGTCTAAATAATTTAAAAGATAGACCTAACATCTGTCTGGTGAAAAATCACCTTTATCCTCCTCCTCACTCCCCCCAAAAAAACTAGAGAAGTGTAGTGACTTTGAAAGTGAGCAGGTCAAATTGTATTGTGTTGCTTTGTTTAAAAAAAAAAATCATCTGTTTTCAGCCGCTGTTGTCGTTTGATAACGGAGTCCCTTCACGTCGTTTACCTATTTGTATTTCCATCCAGGTAAAGGAGTGAATGTAGAAGGAGCTGTACCTTCAGAACAGGAAGTAAACCAGCCCAAACCAGCCAAGAGAGCGCGGACGAGCTTCACGGCCGACCAGCTGCAGGTCGGTGCTCACCTTCATTTCCACCTTAACGTTCTTCTTCTATACAGAAGATCCCGATGAGCTCTGAAGAATTCTCTAATCAGGAAACAAAGAGAGGATTGTGGGGATCAGCAGTATTTTATTTACTCGAAATAACTCTGTAGACCGAAGTTTTTGGTGCAATTGTTTCTCTTAAATTTAGTTTTTGTATACAATTATATAAATTAATCATGAATCGGATGTGAAGTTGTTAAAACTAAAGTGTTTTTTTTTTTTGTCTTAATAGCATAATATTTTAAAATAAGCATGGTTGTGTGTGTGTGTGTTAGGTAATGCAGGCTCAGTTTGCTCAGGACAACAACCCAGATGCACAGACGCTGCAGAAGCTGGCTGAACGAACCGGACTCAGCCGCAGAGTTATTCAGGTGAAGTGGATCTCAGAAATATTAAAACCTAGACGACAAAACACCAGAATTTATTTTTGGGGACAGAGCAATTTGTTAATTTCTAACAGATTAATTTACAGAAAATGTTTTTCTTCACATTAGGATCGATGTAGCTAATTTCTATGGAGAAAATGTTCTGTACCGTATTCTCCTGATTTATTATACGAGATTTTACATTTGATTCAGACTAAAAATATCCACATTAAACTGAACAGCTTGAATTCAGATCGGTGTGAAAGTGACAGGAATGAAAAGCTTTTTAACACTAAAAATGTTGCTATTCCTTTCAGTGAATATTTCAAATAGCAGGAGATTATGATCCATATTTATGTCATGTACTTTAATAAATGTATTCCTAAACGAGGGCTGAACTTTCAGAGCGTGTTGTTTTGGTAACTTATCTGGTGTTCATGTTGATTCTTGCTCCGTTTTCAACGTTAATACGAATCTTGATCAGAAGTGTTTGTGGAACCTCAGGTTTGGTTTCAGAACTGCCGAGCGCGTCATAAGAAGCACGTGAGCCCGAACCACTCATCCACGGCGCCGGTGTCGTCCCTGCAGCCGGGTCGACTGTCCCCGCCTCTGATGGAGGAGCTGCAGTACACGGCGTTCACTCCGGTCGACACGCCCATGCTCACCACCCTGCACTCGTACATGGACGGTCAGTTTAACCCTGGTGTGTTTCTCGCTCCTGTAACGTAACGAGCCCTCGATCCACATGGAGTGACTTTATTAAAATAGATCATGTATCAAAATAATTCTTTCGTTCTTCAACAACCTTTTTATTTATTTATTGACCAGTTTTATCTTAGCCTTTTATTTTATTTAGCTTTAGTTATATATTCATCCATTTTTATATCCAAGTGGAATTATATTTCTCAGTTAAGATCCCTGTGACGAAACACTCTTAAATATGTGGGACAGATTCGGTTAAAATAGATATTTACTTTAATTCTGTACAAAATCTGCTTTTTGTATTGTAGTATTGTATTGTAGCACAGGACCATTTTGTGCTCCTAAAGACTTTTTCTGGTCTCGATAAAGCATCTAAGGGAAAAACAATATTATAAAATATTAATTTTGTCAAATTAAACAAAAAACACAGAAACCCCCAGAAGAGATTTACAAGATTGTTCAGCGTTTTACAGCGAAGTGCTAAAGTTTCCTGAAATTTGCTAAATAATTGAAAAAAAATATTGTGAAGTGACATACGGCTAAGTACGGTGACCCATACTCAGAAATCGTTCTCTGCATTTAACCCATCCGAAGTGCACACACACCCACACACACGCAGCAGTGAACACACATACACACACACACACACACACACACACCGTGAACACACACCAGGAGCAGTGGGCAGCCATTTATGCTGCTACCCGGGGAGCAGTTGGGGGGTTCGGTGCCTTGCTCAAGGGCACCTCAGTCGTGGCCGGCCCGAGACTCGAACCCACAACCTTCGGGTTACAACTCAGACTCTCTAACCATTAGGCCACGATATAATAATAATTCTAATATCCAGGTCAGTAATTATTGTAGCTGTCATTATGAAGTGTTGGTCAATCTGCGGATCAGTTAATTACATGCGATTGTTTATTCAAAAACAATTAGTATAAATTACAACTTTAGATTTATTGAGTGAGAGGTTTAGGAACCTTTTTAAAAATTTAATGTTTATTATTATTATTATTATTATTATTATTATTATTATTATTATTATTATGAGACTAATATTTAAATAGTCGATACGTCAAAAGATAAAACCCACCTTTCTCCCAGTGCATATTTGAGCGTTTTCATGACCGGATTATTGGATTCAGACGACGGTGGTGAAGTTTTGACATTTTAACGTACAATCATAAAATTGTTTTCCCGCCAAAGCTGGTATTCTCTCCAGCTATCACACATTTGGTTCAGAAAATTGTCTGAGAAGGAATTAATTTATATATATTCGTTTCCATCAACATTCTATTTGAT
This sequence comes from Tachysurus fulvidraco, assembly GCF_022655615.1. Classification (NCBI taxonomy): domain Eukaryota; kingdom Metazoa; phylum Chordata; class Actinopteri; order Siluriformes; family Bagridae; genus Tachysurus; species Tachysurus fulvidraco. Next base: position 2,088,186 of record NC_062539.1, read on the forward strand.
CCTTCATTTTTTGTAACATCTGTGCTTTTCTTCTCCAGTTCAGTCCCCGACGTCGCTGATGTTCCAGCCTCTCCTGCCCCACTCCATGACACAGCTGCCCATCAGCCACGCCTGAGACAAATCCCGCCCACTGCACCATGTCAACCAATCAGGTCAGAGTCTAGAGGAAAAGCATGAGGAACTTTTCGGTGCTCTGTGGACCGCGTCTTGCACCATAAGTGTTCTATACTTTTTCATGAGCGTTTACTGAAGGATGGTCCAAGAAAACAAAAGCTTTCAATGTTATTGTGAACGGCTGAAGTTTTTTTTTGTTTGTTTGTTTAATATATAAATATCTATATATGAAAAAACGGTTGTATACAATCACATTTAATTTATTTGTTGTATGTGACTGAGCACTTTGTTTTGAAATAAATCTATGATGGAAGTCTTGGGTTCAGTTTTTTTCAGCTGCTTTTGTTTATTTTTGGTAATTATTCTTTTTTTTTGTGGAAGTTGAACAAAATGCCAATAAAATGTTCGATGCTTATGGAATCGAGTAACTGCATTTATTGTTTAAATACACACACAAACGTCGATCGCTTTGGTTATTGTTCTAAGAAGCCAAAATCTTTTTCTAAACTCGGGGTTCTGTGAAAAATGACTGGAAATGGAGAAAATCTTTTGACGTCTCGCAGCTCCAGCGACGTTCCTTTATCACTACGGAATGAAGTCGCATTCAGTGACGACATTAAAAACAGGGCGTGGCTACGTTGATCTAGAAGCTACCAACTAAGTTACATGCATGTGAAATGTTTCATTCTGGTGAAGTGAAGAAAATTTACATTTAAAAACATTTACTTGAACTCAAATAGTCTGATGTAGTGAAAGCTGCAAAGCAACGTTTGCCATAATTAGAATCTCCAGATGTGTAATTTGCGTAGCAGCTTTGTGTTGTAAATGCGATTACAACGCTGCTACACGTTCTCTCGCATTATACCATCAGAGCGTTTTTTTTTGTACTCGACAAAAGAAAACACTAGTTTAGTTCAACCGACAGACGAATCTAAAAACGATCGACAAGTCACGAACATCCACTTCGATCCGATATTAAAAGTCTTCCCCTGAAGCTCCGCCCCCTTTCTGGGAACGTGAAATAAAATCCATCGTGGGTGTGTTTTGATTTAGCTAACGTTACAAAAAAACAAAACAAAAAAAACAACTCTTTTTTTAAGTTTTTAACTGGAATGTTGAAATTCTTCTGAAATTTCCTGAACTTTCAACTGGACAACGATGAAAATGTGGAGATGTTATTTGTGGGACTGTCGGCTTAGGACGAACATCAAACTCGATGGATTTTTGAAAACATGAGGACTAGAAATCAGGAGCTTTTTTAAGTGCTCAGGTTTTTGCAGACGGACTGCAGGTTGGTCGTCTGCCGTGTCAATCAAGCACCGTCGGTGTGTGTGTGTGTGTGGTGTCTTGGTCATGATGATTGACCGCCAAATGCTAGAATTAATCTGTTAAAATAATCTGTTAGCTAACGATTCCGAGTGTGTGTCTGAGTTTGATCAAATTGTCCCGAGTGTGAGTTGTGTGTGTTTGAGCTCAGTCGTGTTCGGTCTTGTCTCAGTAATTTACCTCACTGTACTCGTACTGTTTATACAGCACACGCTACAAATTACACAGCTCTGTTCAGATATTAGCAGGTGCCAATTAGTGGTTTGAAGACGATGACAGATTTTGTCTGAATCTGAATTAACAAAGGTGAGAGGTAATGCGTGGAAAGATGTACGGCTGGGAAAATCTGACACTCGGCGTGAGCAGTTTGTACACCTTGATTGAGCGTGCGTGTGTGTGAGTGTGTGTGTGTGTGTGTGTGTGTGAGAGAGAGAGAGCTCATTTCTATACTTAGGGCCCGTATTGATAAATTCTTAGTGCAAGATCCTAATAAAGATAAAAGTTCTTCATTAAGCATCTTGACACTTAAAAGAGCTCATAAGGTCAAAAAGTGTTAGGAGAAGTGAGGAGGACTTTTAAGAGGATGAAGAGTTTCTTTATCAGAGGGGAAAATGGCTGAAGGAGAAGAAATGTATGGTGTACAATATTTAATAATGACAGTGAGTTAATAAGAGGATACAGATTAGATTATTTCTGTGACCAATCACATAAGAGATCACATCTCCACTATGCTGCTGTGTCATTTAGAGACTCGAACATCTCTGAAACAGAGCTGAAATGCCACAGCAGCTGAAATGATATAATTTGTCTCTATGACATTTCTGCTCTGTGTCAGAGATGTTTACATTTACATTTACATTACATTTATTACATTTATAACATACTGATGTTAGAACATCTCTAATACGATCGGTCACCAACGTAATCCCTACACCATATAGTCTCTAATATCTTAACATAGAGACAAAGTGAAGGTTTATAATAGAGCAGATTTCTCGCCTCCTCTCTGAGATAAAAGTTGTTATATTTTCCTTGTTCAGATTCAGTTAGAAATGTTTAAGGGCAGAAATTAGGAGCTCCCTGAGATCATTCTTTATGAGTCTATATGAACACGGGCTCAGACGTTCGATCCGAACACGAACTCAAGGACTTCATCTCCAACTGTAGTGATACGATTGGTTGATTGGATAATTCAATATAGTTTTTTTTTTTGTTTAGCACTTTTAACAATGGACATTGTCTCAAAGAAGCGTTACAGAACACTCACTCATACTCACTCATTTTCTACCGCTTATCCGAACGTCTCGGGTCACGGGGAGCCTGTGCCTATCTCAGGCATCATCGGGCATCGAGGCAGGATACACCCTGGACGGAGTGCCAACCCATCACAGGGCACACACACACTCTCAATCACACACACACACACACACACACACACACACACACACACACACACACACACACACTACGGACAATTTTCCAGAGATGCCAATCAACCTACCATGCATGTCTTTGGACGGGGGAAGGAAACCGGAATACCCGGAGGAAACCCCAGAGGCCCGGGGAGAACATGCAAACTCCACACACACAAGGTGGAGGCGGGTTCAAGATTAATATTAGACTTCTTTTTAAATTTGTTTGTATTTATCCCTAATGAACAGGCCTGAGGTGACTGAGGTGACTGTGCTAAGGAAAAACCTCAATTAGATAGAAGAGGAAGAAACCTTGAGAGGAACCAGAGTCAAAAGTGAACCTCATCCTCATTAGGATGGCACTGTAGGGTGTGATTATAAACTGTTAGAGAGTGCTATTAATTAGGAGACTGTTGTCCATGGAATTGAAGCAGGTGTGCACACGTCCCTTCCTATTAAAGTGCACCATGAGTGTGTATGTACTGTAGTTTATACATGAGCTTTCTGTTTCATTACAACACCTCAACGTCTCGACCTGCAGGACGTAAAACCTACAAACAGGTCTGAAGATGTAGATGTGTAGAAAATAGTCAGAGCAATTTTAAATCAGCAAATCAAGAAAAACAGAGTAGCTTTTGAGTTTTTTTTCTCAACTTGGATTTAATGAAAGTCAGCAGAAGTACCGTGATTATTTAAATAATCAAAAGAAAGGAAGAAAATCACAGAGATTTTGCTATTTTGTGCTTTACTTAGGTCAAGAGAGCACTTGAGTCCTGAAGCTAAAACACTCAGCTGTGTGTGTGTGTGTGTGTGTGTGTGTGTGTGTGTGTGTGTGTGTGTGTGTGTGTGTGTGTGTGTGTACACTCCGGCATGTGGTTACCTTTTCTGTTTTTTTGCAGTAACTTATACTACCCTATTATTTTTAGGTCGAGTGTGAATTATAATAATAATAATAATAATAATAATAATAATAATAATAATAATAATAATTATTATTATTATTATTATTAAGACTGCATGTCTTAACTCACTGCTTAAAAATACTTAAAAATATCTTCCAAATAAATGCAAATATAAAACAAATTTTACAGTCACAGAGATGATAATCAGAGTTATATAAAAAAAGACGTAATTCAGAAATAATTTAATTATTTCAGCTGTAATTCATAATGTTGTTCATGTTAACTGTAATGAAATTGGACTATTTTTTATTTGCCAAAAAAATTTTTGATTCCCTTTCCCCCCCCCTTGTAGTACAAAAGATACAAATGCATCATATTCCCATTCCAAAACATACAAAAAAAAAAAGCTCCTGGTACAAAGGAACCCGATGGCTTTGACCTCCTGCTAGAGGAGACAGCTTGATTTCCAAAGTTTTTTTTTTTTTATATATATATATAGAGTGCACAGTTTTCTTGTTTATTTCACATTTAATTTGTTCAGAGTCACTTCACAAACTCTTATGGGAAAGCAATCTTCTTGTGTTTGGCTCCAAGTGAGAGGAAAAAGCAGGACGTTGTGTTAAAACGAGAGGAGAGTGAGCGTGAGCTCTAGGGCTGTGTCTCAAACCGCAATATGTTCTCTGTTCCTTTTTACTAGTCGTATAGAAATTAAGATATTAATCAGCTAGTTTTACCTAGTTTAAAAACAAAACAAAACACAAATCCAAATCCAAACTCAAGATTCAGGACCTTCTTCAAATATCTGCATTATTACGCCCTCTGGTGGCCACCAGGCGCAAACACCGTCCAACCATCATCCAGGTATTTAGACAAGACGATAATTCAGGTTTTTTTTTTTCCTAATTCAAGAAGGATCGAATTCAAACACTTGTACTCTTACTCAAGCACATTTCCAAGAATTTTTTTAAAATTTATTTTACTTTTTATTTTGGTGGAAATAAATCTGTGAGATTTCTCTTTTTCTGGAGCAAAATCTGCCTTCAAAACTCACTCTCAAAACAATAAAGAAAGTATTATGAGTGAAGGTAAATTTTACTTTGGCAAATTAGCGAGATCTGTAAATACCTGAAATATAACTCAAAATAAATGTTTCTAATGAACTTCACCTAATTTACTAGCTTGTGAATTTTTCCGTTTGTTGATTTACCAGCTAGTCAAGAATTAACGAGTGAAATGACCAAATTAGTTAAGTTTCATGATGTACGCACAAAAAAAAGGAAAAATAAAAATAAATGAACTATTGAAAATTTGATGAATATTTGCTTATTGAACTAGCTAGCTATTTAAATTTGTAATTTTGTTTTTAATTAGCTAGCTAGTCATGCCTAAAATTGGGCTAGTTAGGTCAAACTTGGAGAAATTGCTGGTTAATTGACTGGTTGAAGGTTAACACATCACTCAAAAAGTCATAAAATATAAAAATGTCCTTGTTTATTCCACTCTAAATAAACGATCAGAACTCAGGTCAAGCTAGATGTTGCAAAAAGGTCCTGTAAACGCTAGACGTTTGTGAATAAGGCAGTTGGACTGAACCTGTGTGTTGTATTGTGTGTGTGTGTGTGTGTGTGTGTGTGTGTGCATACACCTCAAGTCTCCTCTGGTGAAAGTAAATGCTCAGTGTTTCTCACAGTCTTAGTGCATCAGAGTCGGGTTACAGTACAGGACGTAGCGGCCGGCACCCCTTCCTCGCAGCCACAGGAAGAGGAGGAGATAAAGAGTTAAAGCATGCGAGCTTGAAGGAGGAGTAAAGCTATTCTTCAATGCCACATTGATGCGGCACTGCTCGGGATTTCCCGGGGCTTTGATCCACGCTTCTCAGAATTCCACGCAACCCGGGAGACATGAGGAAAGGTTTGGTCGTGGTGCCGTCGTTCCTCTCCAGGTCCTCACCTGGAACCATAACACAGAGAGGAAGAAGTGGGAACAGATTAGGGTGTGACGTCACAGGGAAAAATAGAAGAGTAAGTAATTTCTAAGATGCTGCACACTTACAGAAACACAGGAACAGTGTGTCCACGCACATTGCATAGACGCTGAAGAAGCCGTGTGCGATCAGGTACGAGCCGAACACGACCGTCTGGTGGGAGACGCGCAGAGATGTTAAAGGACAACAACAAAGACACAAAGCTCAACAAGACAAAGCAAAGTTTCCTTACCAGCAGAGGCACCCAGTAATTATTCAGAACTGGAACTTCTTCCTGAATGACTGGGATTTTGTGTGTGAAGAAATAGAAGGCAATAACACCTGTAGAACACACACACACACACACACACACACACACACACACACACACACACACACACACACACACACACACACACACACACACACACACACACACACACACACACACACACACACACACACACACACACCAGTGAGGGCTTCAGCACAATGTTCTGGTTTTGTGTTGCTCTACTTAATCACCTCTTCTGGTGATTTGTATTATTTCTTTATCTTGTCAAAGTTCTTCATCAACAGGAAGATGGGGGGGGGGGGATAATAAAGTAAAAAAAAATAATGCAGAGCTTTATGGGTTGCCAGGTCCTCTTTTATAATGCACTGTTTTTCCCACAGGTTGAAAATGAGCCATGTTGTACAGCTTACATGAAGGACAATAATATAATCATTAATCACTGGGGTAAATAAATAAATAAATAAACAAAATAAAAAACCAGTGAAATCTATTTGGGATTAATCCGAGCAAAACTGCAGACTTACCAACGATCCCTGTTATGAGGATTTTCCCTAAGAAGAGCAGGAAATCTGTCAGCTTGTCCAACACAGTTACCCTGTAAACCAGAACAGCTCCGTTGACTGAGACAAAGGTTTATTTATTTATTTGTTTGTTTGTTTGTTTGTTTGTTTGTTTGAGTCTCAAGGACATGGTTCTTTACCTCACAACATTCCTCATTAACAAAAAGAAAGCTTCCCGAGCTGATGTGCAGAAACTCTTTCCATAGATCGCAATCTAGAGGGGACGTATGATGTTGTAAATGTATGTAACGTAATGTAACCTACTGTAATGTTCACGATTTTAATAAACAGCAGAAGAGAGAATCTTACCATGATGTAGGCGTTTCTGTTCATGAAGCGAATAAAACGCTCCAGGCACCAAAAGCAGCATTTTAAACAGCAGAGCAGGAAGCGAGCAAACACATTATGAGTTCCTAAATGCACACACACACACACACACACACACACACACACACACACACACACACACACACACACACACACACACAGAATTTATTCTCTAGCACTGTATATTGAAAACGTTATATAGCATTGATTTAAGGAGTCTCGAGTGTGAGAGAGAGATTGGTCCGGATTCAGTCAGAGATAAAGAGAGAGGGAAAAAAACAGAGCCTGGTTAAAGGGAAACTGCAATAACATGAGAATTATTCATTCATTCATTTTCTACCACTTATCCGAAATTCTTGGGTCACGGGGAGCCTGTGCCTATCTCAGGTGTCATCGGGCATCGAGGCAGGATACACCCTGGACGGAGTGCCAACCCATCACAGGGCACACACACTCTCATTCACTCACACACTCACACACTACGGACAATTTTCCAGAGATGCCAATCAACCTACCATGCATGTCTTTGGACCGGGGTAAACTGAAACTGGAGTACCCGGAGGAAACCCCCGTGGCACGGGGAGAACATGCAAACTGGGCGTGCAACATGCATGAACATGCAAACTCCACACACACAAGGCGGAGGCGGGAATCGAACCCCCAACCCTGGAGGTGTGAGGCAAACGTGCTAACCACTAAGCCACCGTGCCCCCCACATGAGTGCTGTATCACATGACACCATTACTGATTTGTTTCCTATAACAGCATGACCTGCAGGTTTCTACATTGTTCTCACCTTTGAGCTTGTGGTGCAGGTACTCAAGGACAATCCGTAAGAACTGGACGAAAGCTAATATCAGTGACCCGAAAGCCAGAGACCCGGTGTGATACCTACAAGCACATCAGACACATGCTATTGTACCACAATTATAGTCTTTTACTACAGAATTCACCACGAGAACTGTTTTCAATCTCACGAGTCATAAAAAATATTAAATAAAACCACAGCTAAAGCCACGGGACCTTTTTTTTTTCTCTAAAAGTAATTACATTAGACTTTTTGCTACATGGGAGTTCTTAGAAGATATTTTCTTAGCAACATACCGTACAGCCCGGAAAAAGGAAGCAAAAACCGGGCATGATGGTATATCTTCAGGTTTCCTCTTGGCCCAGTAGTAGGAAGCAAAGGCTCCGGCAAGTGTACACTGACCCAGAGCAATGGTGAAATTAACCAACCAGAGGAAGACAAGCAGGTTGGACAGCTGCAGGAGAAAGATGTAGCGGTGATACATGCTCTCGCCACCATAGAATGCGAAGAGACACTGAGCTCCAGGACACTGCTTAGTGACGTTGGTCCTGTTGAACGTCTGTCCGGAAAAAAACAATGGACAGGAAAATATCAGTGACATTGACTCCTTGTTTGTTATGTACACAAATCTGTAATATGGTCTTATTGTATCTCTTTTCCTTAACGTTTAATACAAAATCAGAGAAGGTACTTACGTCTGGACTGCAGGTCAGGTTGGCATGTTTGCAGTTGGGCTGCACTGACATCACTTTGTACACAGCTTCGCCGGACGAAGCCAGAAAACTACATTTGATTAAGGTGCAACCAGATTGAAATTATTTAGATTTGTGATCACATATTATTTTAAAAGAGGTTCAATTTTGTCTTTATATCTCCTGGCTGGCTTGCTGACTGTTAACATTTGGTATTAACCCTGCAGGCATGGGCGTAAATCCCGGGGGGGACGGGGGGGACATGCCCCCCCCAATCAAAAAAAAAATATCGCACTCTCTATTATGAAAAATATATGTATGTATACCTAAATAATTGTCTAAGTAGAAAAAAACCCGCACAAAAAATGCATTTAGAAACAGTTGAGTCCCCCCTCCCTTCCTCACAGTGGTTTGACCCACTGCCTGCTTTCCCAGGCAGGAGTGTGGCTGCGGCTCAATTAATGTTCAACTCCATTAAGTCGGGGATTTTATTCACCTTAAATAAAGCGATTCTCTTTAATGTAGTTGATGGAGACTCATTCATAATTTAGTTGCGGCAAAAATGCTGATTACCGATGTTTTTTTTTCCATGAATCTGCTATATTAGCGATTAAAATCTGACTTATGTAGTTAAAATTAGTTTGTTTACTTGCTTGTTACACAGTGCACTGTAACTAACACGCCAAAGCCGTTTCCCATGCATTGTTTTATTTAGGACGACTTGGCATAATGTTAACTTAACATTAACGGCCACAATTAGCATATTGTTTAGCTGTGCATTTACAAATGAGCACTGTACTACGTCCGAACTGACCTCACTGTATTTTTTGTATAATCAATTTCTTTTTAAGTGTCTTAATTAATTTTAAATAAAATTTAAAACCTTTTTTAATTACTTGTTTTTATTGTTGTGATTACTTTTTTATGATAGTTTTACTTTCTTTATGTAAAGCACTTTGAATTACCATTGTGTATGAAATGTGCTACAGTATAAATAAACTTGCCTTGCAGTGTCATAGACTAGATAAAATGACTACAATAATAATGATAGAAGCAAAGTTTTTCACTGTGGGGACATATCTTTATAAGTACAATTTAACTATTATTTGTGTCCCCCCCTTCAAAAATTGCTCATGAGAAATTTTATATTTATTGTCCCCCAATACTCTTAAATGAAATTTACGCCCATGCCTGCAGGGTTACAGCTGGTTAAATGTAGAAACTGTATAAAGCTGGTTAAATATTCCTGGCTGGCTCACCAACTGTTAAGATTTTAGTCAATTAACAGACAAACAGGTTTACACAGGAATAACTGTATTATTCATTCATTCATTCATTCATTCAATCATTCATTTTCTACCGCTTATCCGTACTACCTCGGGTCACGGGGAGCCTCTGCCTATGAAATTAAATTTAAATAAACAAAAGGGCCACTTCATCTATTTGAACCTTCTGACCGACTCATCAACTGTTAGATATCGGTGTTAAAACTATTCATGTAGATCTATATCATAATAAACAAGTATATTATTATTCAGCACGGCCAAATATCTCCCGATACAGCTGATTAACTGTAGAAACTAAAATTATATACTTAATATAAATAAATATAAAAGCTGCTTGTATATTTAAAATGTTCTTGTTGTACCTCCTGGCTTGCTCGCCGACTATTAGAATCATATTAAAATAAAAGTTTAGTTGATTAATGTAGTAAATTCAAGTTTAGTTTTTAATCTAGCACGGTCGGATGTGCCACAGACTTCTTTCCTTAGCTAATAATAATAAGATTTATATATATGTAGAGCAGGACAGGATGATCCAACAATGGGTCAAGTGTCAATGTCCACTCTGTTGAATGAATAAATAAATAACTAAAATAAAAAATACATAAATATAAAATCTGTTCATATGGTTTAATTATGTCCGTGCACTTCCTGGCTGGCTCACCATCTGTTTGATTACGGTGTTAAAAACTGCAAACATGTTGCAAATATGTCCTTGCCATTTTGCAAATATGTCCTGCTAATTTCTAGTTCATTTTTGTTCTATTCTAAACTGAGATGATGCATTAAAGTAAGTATTTTTTTATCATTTGTATCATTTTCACATACTGCACCGCTCTAAAAGGATACACAGCTGTAATGGCCCAGTAAGAGATACAGACAGCCAGCATCACGAAAGTGATGATTGGGTAGAATAACGCAGACATGATGTAGCTGATAGCCCTGCAAACAAACACAAGAGTTCCAGAGAGATTATGGAGCTGAGATCTCTGTGAAATCTGACAAGAAATCCAGACTTACTTGCTGCCCTCTTTCAGCAGGGCGATAGCGATGCACACTCTCTTCCTCAGGAAGACCAGCATTAAAACTATGGAGGCTTCAGTTAGTACCAGAGAGACCACTGAGAGCACACAAACACACAATTTTAAGCACCAGATATTCTCAAAATGTTTTCTACCAATTAAAGCCCCAATTAATGCTGAATACACTCATTTACATTAGCTTTGTTTGTAGCATTTTTCCATCATCTGTTGGTTAAAATATTTTATTATTTCCTTTTCTTTCTAGCTTCGCCTCAGGAAATGACAGATGGTGACATATTTCATAGAAACTGCATAACGTGAATCTGGCCCTGACCTACGCAGCAAACAGAACGAGTTCTGGGCGTTTTTTTTTATTCGTCGGTTAAATGCAAAGTTCTGAGGTAATCTTGTGTTTATGTGTTATGCCTGAAACAGAAAGTGGGTTTCTGCTTTAACTCACAGAAAATGAGCCACGTCTGGCTGAGCTGCAGGTAGACGTGTAGGTTCGTTTGGATGCCCATGTCCGTGATGCTGACGTCTGCTTCTGGAGTCTCCCTAAGGAGAGTGAACTCCCAATAACAACGGCAGATTCCTAATCACACAGACCACAGACACGTGACCAACTCACTCTGGTCTGCTGTAGATCAGGACAATATTGTCTATCTGTCTATCTGTCCAGCTATCTGTCTGACTAGCTTTCTGTATGTCCTACGTTCTGTATCTCTGTCTACCTGACCGGCCATTTCTCTGTCTGACTTTCCACCTGTTTGTCTGTCTGTCTACCTGTCTTTCCATCTGTCTGTCTGTCCATCTGACTTGCTTTCTCTCTGTCTACACGTCCATCCATTCATCTGTCTGTCTGTTTTTCCGAATATCCATTGATTTATGTCTGTCTCTCTGTCTGACTGTCTGCCTTATAGACCTTCTCCCTATCTATCCGTGTGTCCCTCTGTATATCTCTCTGTCCCATGTTCTTTCAGTCTTTTTGTCTGTCTGTCTGTCTGTCTGTCTGTCCGTCCGTCTGTCTGTCTATCTACACACACACACACTTTATCTCACCGTAGGCTACAAGCAGGAAGACGGCGATGATAGTGAACCAGATCAGGAGGGCAGCAGTGAAGCGCAGGAGCAGGATAAAGATCAAACTGATGATCAGTGCTAGAATGAACCCTCTGACACACACACACACACACACACACACACACACACACACACACACACACACACACACACACACACACACACACACTAAAGCACAAGCTTTCAAACACACCATATAACTTTGTATATACATGTAGATGTATATTATTTCTTCTCACGTAAGAATCCAGGCCCAGGAGTTGGCGTAGTCTTCCACGATCTTCATGCCAAACTGCTTGGCCTCCAGCAGAGCTGTTATACCACTGCACAGAGAGACAGAGAGAGAGATAAGAGAGAGCGACAACGGACAGACGGATGGCTATAAAATATAAACATTGATACACTCGTTGTTTACTGAAGCGTCTTAGTTAAGTGACTGCTTTAATTATTTTTCATAATGTGGTTAGATTTAATAATTTAATATATTAAAAGATCACTACAAATGATGTTCACTCATCTGCTTGGGTGTGTGCTGTTATAGAAAACTACTGAACAGCAGATTGATGCAAAGCAGTGGAGTTGATTCGTTTTCCCATAAAAGATATATAAAAAACTTCATTGAATAACATTGTAAGTGTTTTTAATTTCATTAACTAATAAATGTTTATAGTTCATAAGTGTGTGTGTGTGTGTGTGTGTGTGTGTGTGTGTGTGTGTGTGTACTCACTCAGCTGCATCCCTGAGTTCACTCACACTCCTCGCTGTATCGAGCGCGTCCTTAAAAGCCGTTCTGTTGGCAACCGTCAGCGTGCCGTTCCTCGTCGTTAAGTCTGGAAGGCATCGCTGGAAAACTGAGATGAAATCACAGGATAGAGTTTGAAACACATTTACACACACACACACACACACACACACACACACACACACACACACACACACACACACACACACACACACACACACACGAGCGTTGCATTAACATCTTCTTTCAGAAAATTTCTCCATATTAACAATTACAGACATTTTTAAATTGCTTTATATGGAGTGGCATGCTGGCGTACATGTCAATGTAGATCAGCTGTTTCCATAGAAACCATAATGCATACAACAAGCACATTAATATAAACTTGGTCTACTGTCAGTGCTGCGGTTATTGAACTAATTAACACCTTTCGACCAATCAGAATCAAGAATTGCTGTTATTAAACTATTTTGAATACGTGTATGTGTGTATGTGTGTGTGTGTGTGTGTGTGTGTGTGTGTGTGTGTGTGTGTGTGTGTGTTTTCTTATGTCTGAAAGCTATTCATGAATTTCAAATGAATGACTCAGAAGTGAGAGTCTTTCAGAGTGCAGTAGACAAACAGATATGTAGAGACTAAACCCACACATCCACACACACACACACACACACACACACACACAAACATAGTGTATTAAGGAAGTGTATTTACATGGTCTGCTGGGCACAATCACAGACGGACAGTCTTCATCACGCAACACATGAGCCACAGCCTGAAGAAAAGAAAAATAAGAGAGAAAGATTAAAAGGTCAAATTTACATGAAGTTACATTACTACTGCCTTATAAGGAAAAAAGGGGTGGAGCCTGCATGCCTGTCATTTACAGTGAGGTGTGGCTTTGTATCAGGCAGTTACATGAAGGGGCGTGGCTTTGTATCAGGCAGTTACATGAAGGGGCGTGGCTTTGTATCAGGCAGTTATAGTGAAGGAATTGAGGCTTGGTCAATCACTCTGAAAGAGGTGAGGCCTTTGTCCAATGTGTCTGATGTGAATCACAGTGATGGAGTTTAAACTTGTTAGTCAGAATAAATGAGGCTTGGCCCCAATAATCTGTCAGTCACAGTAAAGGAGGTGTGGTCACTGTGGCTTTGTGTTACATAAAGGGCCTTGTGCCTATCAGTCTCAGTGAAAGAGGTGTGGCATTTATACCTATCAGTCTCAGTGAAAGAGGTGTGGCCTATCAACTTGTGCCGCATTGCTGCCATGTTGTTTATTCAGCAAAAGGCAGACAGACCTCGTTATTGACCGATAAACAAATCGACAGAATCTCACTTCCTCTCGAGATGAAGATGCTTCGGATCTACTGTTTGTGAATAATCACCTTCTTTGGATCGTTGAATCCCGGCCTGCAGAACTGCCTGTAATATTCCCAGTGGCTCCTGTTGAAGGCGTGTTGGAGCCGCACGTCCGTGTATGTGGCGAAGCGGTCCGGGCACTTCGAAACACACATCTATAAACGGCAGTACAACAGGAAACGTGTGAAGTATTCACGTGTGAAGGTGTAGAGTGTAGTGCTGAGTGGATATTATGTTAGTGGAGAACCTGAGTGGTGGGACACTGCAGGTTTATCAAAACAGCAGGATTCGCACATTTCAGGATGTTGAAGTAGAACAGGATGGGTTTCTTACTGCGGGAGATAAAAACGAGACTGAAAACAAATCCCTTCCTTAATTCCACACAAACACAGTGATACCATGAAAGCTATGACTTTTTTAAGGCAGCTGTTTTACACCACGAGTGAGAGAACAGATGGGAGTGAAATCAGAAACGACACGGCAGCGTGACGAAACCATCCGTCAGTACACCACCATTTATTTACTTGATAGAATTTATTCATTCATTCATTCATCCATCCATTTTGGGTCTCTGTTTGTCTCTCTGTGGGTTTGATCACTGTATTGTGATTTGTTGTACTGAGTGCAACTGGCCACTAGGTGTCAGCAGCATCATGTACTGTAACACACATGCACATGCACGGAATGTTATTCCGATTGAAAGATCTATATCGACCAGAACGTTACTATTATTATAAAATGCATTAATACGGTTCATCTATATGCAGCACACACACACACACACACACACACACACACACACACACACACACACACACACACACACACACACACACACACACACACAAAGTCCTAGTAAACATTAATGACATTATTATTATTATTATGAGTGTATTGTGTTATTCTGTCACATCTAATTCAATATCAGATCTTCATCTCTTTTCTTTTCCAACACTCGAATGATTCCTGATTTGATCCTGGGCCATAAATCATTAATAAGACCCCTGACTCACTGCTGAAGTCATGACATGACATCTGCTCTCGAATGTGCAACATTATTAAATCCACATTATATACGCAGAGGAAAGATGGAGCTATCCTCAAGTCAGTCTTCAAGCTCCCTCGCCTTTAAATCTGCAAGCGTAACACACACACACACACACACACACACACACACACACACACACACACACACACACACACACACACACACACTCCAATTCTAAACTCCAGTGCGGTAAACACAGCACCCTGGTCGCGCATAACAAACCTTCTTATCGCTGTTCCCCAGCTCCACTAACGAGCTGCTTTTCATTCAACCCAAGCTCGCATCCTGCTGATCGCACCACAGCGCCAAACACGAGTCTAAATAAATCGATGTGCTGCATGTCCTATACACAACTCCCCTGATTAACCCTAATCTTAAACTTAACCCTAAGACTAACCCTTAACCTTTAAACTTAACCCTAAACCTAAGCTCAGCACCAAACACAAGTCTAACTAAATGATAATGTGCTGCATGTCCTACACTCCACCAACCCGAATTAACCCTAAAATTAGACCTACACCTATCCCTAACCCTAAGGCTAACCTCAGCACAAATGTTATTGTGCTGAATATCCTACACACAAGAGCTCTCTGCCTTGATTACTTTACTAAAACTATCCTTAGATGAGTAGTGATGGGAAACACTACAAAGGTTTCTATAGCAACGACTTCTACAGGGACGTATTTGTTTGACATCCCATATGATCTAAGACTCACAATAAAACAATGTGTACAACAACAACAAGAAGTAATAAAATCATTACTGGACATTTATGGAAGGAGTCTCTAGTGTGTATAAGAGAGAGAGAGAGAACATGAACAGGTGAACTCTTTTTGTTCGTGGACGTACCATGGCATGACACTTTTACATGACACTCATTGTCTCCGCCTACACTCTGCACTATCAGCAGCTCTGGTTGGCTGAAGGAGTCGCCAATACTCACGCGTTGCTCGTGCCTTTCTGCCCGCAGAAGTCTCCTGAGCTGTCAGTAGGATGGATCACTTTCCTGGGGTCTCCATGTGTCCAGGCTAAAGAGACAAGATCACACACACACACACACACACACACACACACACACACACACACACACACACACACACACACACACACACACACACACACACACACACACACACACACACACACACACACACACACGGCTTAGCTTTTCAGCTCCATTCCGTCATATCTAAGCTTTAAATAAGCTTTAAATCCCTCGTATTAAAATGTATGACAAGAAGCGAGACTAGAACACAACCACACACACACACACACACACACACACACACACACACACACACACACACACACACACAAAATCAATGCCGCCTTGAGGAAATATTGATTTCTCTTCTGCACTCGTACCTAATTAATAAAGTCACTACATAGAAAGAAGCAACACTGCTGTCTCTCCAAATTGATCCGATGTATCTGATCTATCCGATTTGTTCTGCAGACACGGTTCCTGTTACACTCCTCCAATACGGAGTGATTTCCTCCCTTAACACCTAAAGTGTCACACTCCGCTTGATGTTTTAGATGTAAAAACATCCAATGTGATGTGATGAAACGTTTCTTCTGGTCCAACACAGCTGACGATCTAATCTTCATCCACATGAAAGTCTAATAGGTCTAATCATGTGCAACATCTCAGTCTGCAGCCAAAAAATAAAGACAGAAGTCCTGAACTTTATTTTTTTTTCCATATACACATAAATATAAACTTTTACCACAATCTTTCTAATGAATAATATGAAATAATATCAGTACATTTATTTTTGCATTTTTTTAAAATTAATATTTAATTTTATTGAAAGATAAAGTGCTGCCCAAAAATGACTCAAATAATAGGAAAAGAATATACTTAAAACTTATCATTTTTATTATAAACGTACAAAATATTATTACTTATTATTATGAATGTTACAATTATTAATTATTATTATTATTATTGTAAATTTAACTGGTGATTAAACACTGTAAAAACAAACAAACAAACAAACAAACAGATAAATAAATAAATAAATAAATAAACAAACAAACAAATAAATAAAATTGTGTTTAGAAATAATTTAATAATTTAATATTGTAATATTATTTAGCAAAAAAAAAAAAAAAAAACAACAGGTGAAAAATAAAAAATTAAATTTTTTTCCTGTACAGCTTAAGACCAAGTAATAAAATAATTCACAACAAAATGCACCTTAAACATAAAGTACGTTAAATGTAACTATAAACAGATAAAAACTCATTCAGTACTAATGTAGAAACAGCGAACACTTCAGGACATGTTTACTGTAACTCGGTAATCGGATTGATTTATTCCAAACACATGGCTTAATGAAACGACACACGATATGCAAATGAGGTGATTTCTAACGAGCGATAAACGTCTTTGAAAACGAGGAAAAGCAAAAAATTTCTTTTTTTTCTTTTTCCTGATGTAGAGATGAGACATGAGTGCATCTGGGATGATGATGTCATCACTGAGCTCATCGTTCTGAGAGGATTGAAGTGCTGTGCATCTGTATGCACGTGTGTGTGTGTGTGTGTATATACAGTATGTGTGTGGTTTTGTGTGTGTATGTACAGTATGTGTGTTAGTGTGTGTTTGCATGTGTGTTTGTGTGTGTGTTAGTTGCGTTTGCATGTGTTTGTGTGTGTGTGTGAGTGTGTGTTTGCATGTGTTTGTATGTGTGTGTTTGTGTGTGTGTGTGTGTATACAGTATGTGTGTGGTTTTGTGTGTGTGTGGTTATGTGCGTGTTTTTGTGTGTTTGTATGTACAGTATGTGTGTTAGTGTGTGTTTGCATGTGTTTGTGTGTGTTAGTGTGTTTGCATGTGTTTGTGTGTGTGTGTTTGTATGTGTGTGTTTGTGTGTATGTTCGTGTGTGTGTGTTTGTGTGTGTGTTTGTGTGTGTGTTTGTGTACAGGACGGTGACATCATTCTTGGCTGTTAAGAAGAACACTTATAATCTCTGTTATTGTTCCCTCATTTTATGTTTTTTTTATCCGTAATTTAATTGCCGTTAGCTAGAAGTGATTTTTTGTGAAAGACGTGAAAAGAGACGTGATGCCATTCTTTCAAAAGAAAAAAAGAAGTGCTGCTGCTGCTCCAGGGCTCGGAGGCGGAAGATCTCTGCATGAATCCCTGTTTCTTATTCACAAGTGCACTTGACTTTGAAGGGGACTAAAAAGGCTGCAGGTGGAAGCGGGGTTGTGCTCGATTACACACACGACACACAGATGTAATGGCTTCCGTTAAAAAGCCGTATCGCGAAGACGAGCTCATTTTTCACATCTATTTCAACTTCACTCTTCACCTTCTGAAAGAATTTCATCTCGGCTTCACAGAGTGATCGGTATCGGAGGCTGACATGCTCCGGGCCGATGAGGTGCAGGACAAAGCTTGTTATCTCAGTCAAAAGATGAGGATGAGGAGGAAGCTGTCCTTAGATGAAGATTATAAATATGAATCTCTTTGTGGTTAAGAGAGAAGGAGAACATGTTAGTCCTCGGCTGTGACAAAACCTAAAATCTGGACTTTTCTGGACTCTTTTACGCACACGCGCACACACACGCGCACACACACGCGCACACACAATTCCACTTCTGGATGTTTTTCTTTCTCTCTCTCAATCTGTCTCCCTTCTTTTCTCAGTCTGTCTCACATCTCTCTCTCTCTCTCTCTCTCTCAATCTGTCTCCCTCCTTTTCTCAATCTGTCTCTCTTTTCTGTTTCTAGTGCAGACAAAAGCAGGCGCTTACCCACAATGCCGAGTGCAGCGTAGCCGAGGATGACGACGATGAAGAGCAAGCAGCACAGCACGTCCGTGCAGCTTCTGCAACACAGAAAAGACGAGTGAGGAAGACTGAGGGGAGATCTTCATCACAAACAATCCCTCAAAGATCATACACCACAAACAGAGAGAAAGAAAGAGAATGTGTGAGAGAGAGAGAGAGAGAGAGAGAGAGAGAAAGAGAGAGAAGGAAGACATGCAGTATGTACAGAACAGCACCCACTGAATCACTGACATTAGCAGAATTAGCAAAAGTGTAACAGTGTTTTTCTATGAAGCTGATGCCCCACATAAAAACTTTTAAAGTTCAAAAAATTGGAAGTTACAAAAGTTTAAATCACCACAAAACAACCAACCAATCTGAGTCGTCCTGTAGAATACTCACTAATGTTTACTCACTAATGTTTACTCACTAATGTATACTCACTAATGTTTACTCACTAATGCTCAGAATACTCACTAATGTTTACTCACTAATGCTCACTCACTAATATTTACTCACTAATGTTTACTCACTAATGCTCACTCACTAATGTTTACTCACTAATGCTCACTCACTAATGTTTACTCACTAATGCTCACTCACTAATGTTTACTCACTAATGCTCAGAATACTCACTAATGTTTACTCACTAATGCTCAGAATACTCACTAATGCTCACTCACTAATGTTTACTCACTAATGCTCACTCACTAATGTTTACTCAATAATGCTCACTCACTAATGTTTACTCACTAATGCTCACTCACTAATGTTTACTCACTAATGCTCACTCACTAATGTTTACTCACTAATGCTCAGAATACTCACTAATGTTTACTCACTATTGCTCAGAATACTCACTAATGTTTACTCACTAATGCTCAGAATACTCACTAATGCTCACTCACTAATGTTTACTCACTAATGTTTACTCACTAATGCTCAGAATACTCACTAATGCTCACTCACTAATGTTTACTCACTAATGTTTACTCACTAATGCTCAGAATACTCACTAATGTTTACTCACTAATGCTCACTCACTAATGTTTACTCACTAATGTTTACTCGCTAATGCTCAGAATACTCACTAATGTTTACTCACTAATGCTCACTCACTAATGTTTACTCATTAATGTTTACTCACTAATGTTTACTCACTAATGCTCACTCACTAATGTTTACTCACTAATGCTCAGAATACTCACTAATGTTTACTCACTAATGTTTACTTACTAATGCTCAGAATACTCACTAATGTTTACTCACCAATATTTACTCACTAATGTTTACTCGCTAATGCTCACTCACTAATGTTTACTCATTAATGTTTACTCACTAATGTTTACTCACTAATGCTCAGAATACTCACTAATGTTTACTCACTAATGCTCAGAATACTCACTAATGTTTACTCACTAATGCTCATAATACTCACTAATGTTTACTCACTAATGTTTACTCACTAATGTTTACTCACTAATGTTTACTCACTAATGCTCAGAATACTCACTAATGTTTACTCACTAATGCTCACTCACTAATGTTTACTCACTAATGCTCAGAATACTCACTAATGTTTACTCACTAATGTTTACTCACTAATGCTCACTCACTAATGTTTACTCACTAATGCTCAGAATACTCACTAATGTTTACTCACTAATGTTTACTCACTAATGCTCACTCACTAATGCTCACTCACTAATGCTCTCTCACTAATGCTCACTCACTAATGTTTACTCACTAATGCTCACTCACTAATGTTTACTCACTAATGCTCACTCACTAATGTTTACTCACTAATGTTTACTCACTAATGCTCACTCACTAATGCTCACTCACTAATGCTCACTCACTAATGCTCTTTACACGCTCACTGGAAAACGCTCGCTGTTTGGCTCTTATTTGCATATTTGTAGAAATTATAATGGAGGGAAATGGTGTTTTATTACTACATATTACAAAACCTAGTGGGGAAAAAAGCGTTAGAGAAGTGAAAATATAACACCAGCATATAATGATAGAAAAAAACTTGACCTCTATCTCTATGTCGCTTTGTAGAAGCCAACATTTCCTATAGACAAAAATTTATCAAGAGTAACTCCTCCTAGGGCTTTCGAGCCACATGCACCAAATTCGGATATGTTGTAGACGCTGGACTGAAGTTTGTATTCTAAGTGATCCGAGTACCGGTAGTTCCGGTACCGAGTCTCAAAGTGGCCTTTTATTTCCCATAGACTCCCATTATAAACTTTGGAGGTTTATAACTCGGCAAGCTTTTGAACTATCTACACTAAACTCGGCCAGCTCCTTTAGGGTGATACTCTGAACAAAGTTTTAAATTGGTGTACCGACTGGCCTTTCGGTTGTGCCATAGCCCCGCCCCCAAATATGAAAATTAAAAAAAAAATTAGCACAACAATGACAAGTGACATATCAAAACAATCAGCCCAATGTGGGGAACTTCCTCAGGAGTATTTGGATGATGTCACATGCTTGTCTCCACTTACCTCCAAATGTTTTGGCAACCTAGCTTTCTGTCCACTTGCCTCCAAAAGCAACACTAACCCTTATGTCCACTTGCCTCCAAAAAGCACCATCCGTTGTGAATACTTGCATCGTCAAATCCAACTTCAAAGTTTGTTGTGATGAACTTTACAAATTATTTGATGTAGTTAAAATAAAATAAAATTGAACATAAAACAAACAAATCGATAAACAGCAAAATGTAATATTTCTTCACACAAGACGCTATAGAAATGTACTTCTTCTTATTAGGAATCTTTACATAGAGCTTTAATTTGATTTTAAGAATCTGTTTTATTCTGTTTTTAAAAACCTAAAATCAATAAATAATAATCATTTTTTAAATAGTGCTTTTAACAATGGACATTGTCTCAGAGCAGCTTTACAGAACATTAGAACTATAATACAAACAGTTAAGATTAATTAATTCATTCATTCATTTTCTACCGCTTATCTGAACTACCTCGGGTCACGGGGAGCCTGTGCCTATCTCAGGTGTCATCGGGCATCGAGGCAGGATACACCCTGGACGGAGTGCCAACTCATCACAGGGCACACACACACTCATTCACACACACTCACACACTACGGACAATTTTCCAGAGATGCCAATCAACCTACCATGCATGTCTTTGGACCGGGGGAAGAAACCGGAGTACCCGGAGGAAACCCCCGAGGCACGGGGAGAACATGCAAACTCCACACACACAAGGTGGAGGCGGGAATCGAACCCCCAACCCTGGTGTGAGGCGAACGTGCCAACCACTAAGCCAAGGTGCCCCCCCGTTCAAGATTAATATTATATTTAAATGTGTTTGTATTTATCCCAAATGAACAAGCCTGAGGTGACTGTGCTGAGGAAAAACCTTGAGAGGAACCAGACTCAAAAGTGAACCTCATCCTCATTTGGGTGACACTGGAGGGTGTGATTATAAACTGTTATAAACACTAGGGAGTGTTGTTATAAATAATGTCCTTTCTACAGTCAGACAGTGTCTAATAATTGTGTATCGATGAGGAGGTCGTTGTCCTCAAAGACCACATGGAGTTGGCATCTTCTCTTTTATCTTCTCAACCAGAGCTGGTACATCTCAGATGCCCCAGGATGCTCACAACGTTGATCTCAGGGTTGAGTGAAGGACTGAATAATCAAAATCAAACCTACAATTTGTCCATTCATTTCTAATTCTACAGTATATCATTTCTTTCTAATGTCACCACCGTGCTTCACAGTAAAGAAGCTGCTCTCAGGGTCTCCAGCAAACGTCACAAAAAATCGATTTATATGATTTGTAGAGTGTCACAAACTCTAATAAAGCAGGTGACATAACGGGACACTTTAATTGGACCCCATCTGAATAAGTCTTTGACTTCTGATGGCACCAGGAAATAATTTAGCTTTCAAAGTTTCACTATTTTTAATGATTCGGTCTCTGCTGCTGTTATTATTGCAGAGGTTGTGTGTCTCGTCTTAATAAGGTTTTTTTTTTTTGCCGTTTTTTTTTCATCCAAGCAATCAAAGTAAACTCGCTCGCTCTGACTGAATAAATAAATTATTCAGATATTTTTTTATTCTGTGAGATTCTCCTTCAGTTCAGAGAGTTTAGATCGTAGCACTGATGATGTCCTCCAGGACTCGGCGAGAAGACCAACCTGAGCTCACACACAATTAACAGGAAGGCTGGAGGAAGGGAACCTTCCAATTTCACTGGATTTCAATTTAATAGATTCAAGCATACAGAGAGAGAGAAAGAGAGAGATAGAGAGAGAGAGAGAGAGAGAGAGAGAGAGAGAGAGAGAGAGAGAGAGCTCATTGAAGCAACGATCAAGCCTGCGAACAGCAAAACAGCAAGGTCACATGAAGCGCTTTGAGAAAACTCCAGGGACAGGACCACAGACACAGACTGTTAACAAGGGCAGGAAAGAGAGAGAGAGAGAGAGAGAGAGAGAGAGAGAGAGAGAGAGAGAGAGAGAGAGAGAGGGGGAGAAATAGAAGAGAGTGAAAAGAGAAAAAAGGAGTAAGAAAGAAAAAGATAGATAGATAGATAGATAGATAGATAGATAGATAGATAGATAGATAGATAGATAGATAGATAGACAGACTGTATGTTGTCTGTGGGGTAAAGGAGAAGGTTGAGAAGGTCCCTTTGATCTCCAGCTTGATCCCCTAAATCTTTACTGCATAGACAAAAACATCTCAAACTGCAGAACTTCTCAAAGATCTCCACATGAAGAAGATCTAAACTCACAGAGAACATGTGTGGACTTTTCCTACTTTTCCTCCTCCCTCCCTCCCCCTTTTATTTTGCTCCTTGATTTTCCTTCCTTCCTTCCTTCCTTTTTTCTTCCTTCCTTCCTTCCTTCCTTCCTTCCTTCCTTTTTTCTTCCTTCCTTCCTTCCTTTTTTCTTCCTTCCTTCCTTCCTTCCTTCCTTCCTTCCTTCCTTCCTTCCTTCCTTCCTTCCTTCCTTTTTTCTTCCTTCCTTCCTTCCTTTTTTCTTCCTTCCTTCCTTCCTTCCTTTTTTCTTCCTTCCTTCCTTCCTTCCTTCCTTCCTTCCTTCCTTCCTTCCTTCCTTTTTTCTTCCTTCCTCCCCCCCCCACAAACACACCCACACCCCCACAAACACACCCCCACCCCCCACAACCCACCCCCACACCCACCCACCCCTACCCCATTAAACACACCACACACACCCCCCACACCCACACCCCCCCACACACCCACCCCCCCACACACCCACACCCACACCCCACACACTACCCATTAACCACCCACACAACCCCACACCCCCCACCCCCCCACACATACCCATACACACCACACCCACCCCCCACCCCCACACACCCCCACCCCCCCACCCACCCACACCCCCCCACCCCCACCCCACAAACCACCCCCCACCTCCCCCTTCACACACCACCCCACACACACCCCCACCCCACCCCCCCCCTCACCCACACCACCCCCACACCCCTCCACCCCACACTCACCCATCAAACACCACCCCACACCACACACCTCCCCCTTCCCACCCACCACCCCACACCCCCCACCCCCCCACCTACCCCTTCACCACCCCCACCCCCACACCACACCTCCCCCTTACCCACACCCCACCCCCCACCCCACACCCCCCCCACACCCACCCTCCCCATTCACCCCACCCCCACCCCCACACCCCCCCCCCCCCCCACCCACCCCACCCCCCACCCCCACACCACCCCCACCCCCACACACCCCCACCCAACCACACCCAGCCCCCACACCCCCCACACCCCCCCACACACCCCCACCACCCCCCCCCCACACCCACCCCCCCACCCCCACCCCCCCCCCCCCACACCCCCCCCCCCCCACCCTCCCACCCCCACACCCCCACCCCCACCCCCACCCCCCCCCCCCCCCACCACCCCCCCCCCCCCACCCCCACCCCACCCCCCACCCCCCCCCCCTCCCAACCCCCATCCCCTTCCACCCCCCCACACCCACCCACACCCCCCCTACCCCTTCCCCCCCCCCACACACCCACCCCCCCCCCACCCCCCACCCCACCCACCCACACCCCACCCCCCACAACCCACCCCCCCCCACACAAAACCATACCCAGTAAATACACACAAACACACATACCCAGTAAACACACACCCACACCCACACCTACACAAACACACATACCCAGTAAACACACACAAACACACACAAACACACATACCCAGTAAACACACACAAACACACCCACACAAACACACACAAACACACACACACACACACACACACACACACACACACACACACACAAATACCCACACAAACACACACAAACACACACACACACACACACACACACACACACACACACACACACACACACACACACACACACACACACACACACACACACACACACACACACACACACACACACACACACCCCAATCAACAGTAGTATTCCTACAGTAATGGCCCCCAGGCTCCTCTGCCTGCTGTTGGACATTAGTATGAGTAACAGATCTGTGGTTTGATTTGAAGCGATTCTCTCAGCACCGAGACGTTTAGTGAACGCTTCCTGCTGCAGAAAGGTTAAAGACCTGAACTTCCTCAACTGAATAATGGAAGTCTTTTAGCGACCTTGCTTTCGCAAAAAAATGTATTATACCCGTGAAAGATGAATTTCTTCCTCTCGAGCATGCGCGCACACACACACACACGCAGACACACACACCTTTCTAAGGAGAACAGAACCAGTATTTTGCCTTCTTCATCCTCATCATCATCACACCAGAAGATTCTCACCAGAAATACGATCTGAAGTCGTAGTGATGAGGCTCCTGAACTAGTGCAGATGATCATGGGAAATTATAGCTTTTTTCATTCCCTTCATTGTGACTTTTATCTTCAGCTCCAGGACCAGATGTAGCACCTCGTGACCTAAAAGACTTTGTTTTTCTGCTTTTCTTTCCTACAACATCCAACCCCATAAACCCCAAACCTTCACCTGGAGCTAAAGTCCAGGATCGACTCTAACGAGTGCAGGAATCCTGCGGATCCTCAGGTACAGACTGAACCCTGATAAAACGAGGTCAAACTAAAGCTGAGGCTATGCGCTATTCACACGGTGCGGCTATAAATACATCCCGGAGGCAGAGGAGGGATTTGTGAGGCACACAGCAGGCTAATCAGCGCTAATTAGATATGTGGCGTGCGGTGAGACGAGTCAGTACAGAGTGAGATCAGAGGAGAAGAAAACATCACAAGGTTGTTAATGCGCTCGACTCAGAACAATGTTTTGTGTTATGTTGTGGATATGGAACTAAAGTTTAGGGAAGGAGTCTCCAGTACAAGCCAGACGCAACACTTTAACTGAGGAGTTTACGGTTTTCTGGCAACGTGACAAACTGTGTTTCTGTTCCTTCAACTATTTCTTACAATACAGAGACGACGAACGTTTCTTTAACGGTTTTGTCTTTAATTGTTGTGTCTTTAATTAGTGTCTATGGTTGTGGTGTCTATATTTTATGTGTCAATAACTGTTGTAGTGTCTTTAATTTGTCTTTAATGGTGTCTATAGGGGGGGCACGGTGGCTTAGTGGTTAGCACGTTTGCCTCATACCTCCAGGGTTGGGGTTCGATTCCCGCCTCCGCCTTGTGTGTGTGGAGTCCCCGTGCCTCGGGGGTTTCCTCCGGGTACTCCGGTTTCCTCCCCCGGTCCAAAGACATGCATGGTAGGTTGATTGGCATCTCTGGAAAATTGTCCGAAGTGTGTGTGTGTGAGTGAATGAGAGTGTGTGTGTGTGCCCTGTGATGGGTTGGCACTCCGTCCAGGATGTATCCTGCCTCGATGCCCGATGACGCCTGAGATAGGCACAGGCTCCCCGTGACCCGAGAAGTTCGGATAAGCGGTAGAAGATGAATGAATGAATGGTGTCTATAATTTTTTGGGTCTTTAATCGTTGCGGTGTTTGATTTTTGTGTCTTCGATTGTTGTGTCCGTTGCTAATTTCTTATATAATTATATAAAATATAAATATTTATATAATTATTTCTTATATTCTTATATAAAATCTTATATATATATTGCTGTATATAATTGTCATGACTTTAATTATCGTACATTCATTTACGTCTTTAATCGTCGATGTGTTTAACTGTTGTGCCTTTAATTGTTGCTGATTTCTTAATTGTTTGTCTTTAATTAACGAGTCTTTTGTTGTTGTGTCTCTTGCTGATTTCTTGGCCATGTTGCTCTTGTGAAATCAGAAGTGAGTTTTTTTTTGGTTAAATAAAGATAACTAAAGGTAACTAAAACCCCACAGCTGATGGAGCGAGAGTTTAGAGCTGCTATAACAGAAGTGATAACATCTAAAGGGATAAAAACTACCAGTCATTCGTCAGTAAAATATAGTTAATGTTTGAAGTCTACAGGAACAATAAATCCAGTCAGGAAGTCATGTGAACATCCTGGGGAATGAAACGTCAAAACAAAAGCAAAACAATTTCCTCAGATCAAGAAAACAACTCATGGGTTTTGTGTCAGTTTAATGTCGTGGACTGAAGTCAGAATAAATGTGCTACACTGTTTGTAGTGGATCTGTAATTACATCTCCTGCTGTCAAGAAGCAAACTGCCACCTCGCTCTTATCAACTCCTGCAGGTCTGGGAGGAATCCGAGCGTCCGAGTCTCGGGGTGTCGCCGTCTCTGCCGCTGGGGAAATGATTCAGCCCTGGGATCGACGCTAAAACCCGAGGAGACGTCAGTCATGGCTATGTGAAGGCTAATCTATGGGCTCGTGTGAGGAGGAATCAATGGTTAGCAGCAATAATCTCCATATTATTACACCCTGAGGTGTAATAAGATAATTAAGCTGCAGAACCAGGTTCATTCACTCACACGCTCGTTTGTTTGAGCTCATCGAGAGTTTTAAAGCTCCGAATGAGAAATAAATGATCATGGTGTGTGAAGACGGTGTGAAGAAAAGTAGAAATTACGTAGAAGATACGATTAAAGCTGATAATCCGGTGCTTTGTTCCTTTAACACGACAATTTATCAACAATTAGAACTTTACGGTTCATGAAATTTAGAGTTACTTTTAATGTTAGAGCTTACAAAAGTGCGAGATCCATCGTTCCAACAACAGACTCTATTTTTCTCTCTCTCAAAGTTAATAAGACAAAACGAACAGACAAAACAAACGCAGCTTAAGAAACGGTTACAGCTACAAAAAAGAAGGATAAAATCTTTCTGAAGCAAAATAATAAATAAATAAATAAATAAATAAATAAATAAATAAATAAAGCTTTTCCTCCGTCACTGAAGTCTCCTTCCTTAAATCTCCTCACGGAAAATATTATATTTTTTTAATGTAGTTATTCGTTTTCGATAACTCTCGATCCCCGAGGACGAACTGTCACTATAGCAACGTATTAGAAACCGGACCACCCCTTTCACACTTTAGGCCACTCCAACTTCCTGTTAGATAATAAAGCATATCACACTGCACTGAACAAAGCACTCGTCATTGTAAACCTCGCTTTTGCCCTTGGCTGTAGAGGTGCAGTGTTAACTCAGGATGGAATGATCATCTAGTGTTAAAGTAGAAACATTAGCACACTGCACTTAACACCATGTTCTCGTCCCTCTACCCCCTCTTTAGAGGAAGGTTTCACACTGTAATGTAGAACCTTTTCCCCAGATGATGAAACTCTGCTCTGAATGTTTTACAGTGTTAACTCCTCATCACTGTGGTAAACGTGTACAGTGTGAAACAGTGTTAGAGTGTCACGGCTTGTCGCTTAGCAACAGAAACGCAGTCAGAACCTGAACAGCTCTTCAGCCTCGTATCAGGTGAAGACCAAAAAAACGGCTCGGTGGATAGGGTCAGACGGCAAAACGGCGAACATCACAGTGTACTGTACAGTAGAGAGGAGAAAATACATCACGCTGAAAAACTAAAAGTCTGAGATCGAGGAACGAACGAACGTGTGGTCCGACTTAAAAAGAGAAAAAACACGAGGAACATAACAGAACCTGCTCGAGTGCAGAACCTCAGAGCTGAACTTTTTTCCTCACCGATAAAGTCAAAGCGTGAGACGAGCCGTTATTTAAAGCGCCCGTGTGCTGGATTTATCCGATCAGGATCGTCGATACATAAACCAGCAAATCAGAAGAAGGTTACAGCAGGGTTTAGTAATGTACAGTGTGGAACATCAGATGATGAAGAGCCAGGATTCAGTGTTAAAGTAGGAGCAGTGTGAAACCTCTAACCACATAAAGCCAGGATTGTGTTTAGTCTACGATACGATCACACAAATAACCTGTTTCTCATGTGAACAGTCCTGCTGTAAGAGTTAACTCCACACTGCAGGAGTTCATCTCAGTCCTGCTGAGCTGTCAGCAGTAATTAAGGACACGAGACTAACGACGTTCTCGTTTTTTTATTTAACGCCTCCCTGTCACTCTGACCGAGTTAGCAGACTTCCTCTCT
The DNA here is from genome assembly GCF_022655615.1 of Tachysurus fulvidraco. Lineage (NCBI taxonomy): Eukaryota > Metazoa > Chordata > Actinopteri > Siluriformes > Bagridae > Tachysurus > Tachysurus fulvidraco. The sequence goes on from NC_062539.1 coordinate 2,117,407, forward strand.
GTATCTGAGGTTTTTTCCCCCCTTAATGATGGCACAGTCAGGTTGTATCACAAATACAGATATTTCTTTATCACACACGTTTTATCCGGGTTTTGAATCGGCTTTTTCTGTAGAAGATATAAAACGGATCATTTCATACCTTAAAGGCAGGGTCTCAGAAAACTGAGTCGGGCCGAATAATAAACAAAAATCAAAACAAAAATCAAAACAAACGTGTAGCCAATGAGCAGAAAGGGGCGTGTCTTGTCAATGTGCGACGGAGAGAGTGTTCAGTGCGCATGTGTGACATTAGCAGAAAGCGGTTTTAACATTGACATGGAGGATAAAAATATATATCCACATATTCACAGGTTGGAGTTTCCCGAGTCAATAACTCCTGAGCTAAACGCTGTTACTACACAAATAACACCTCTTTTCTATCGTAGTAATGTAGAGAGGCAGCTACAACCGCGTTTTGTGTAGTAACAGCGTTTAGCTCAGGAGTTATCGACTCGGGAAACTCCGACCTGTGAATATGTGGCCGACTTTACTTAAGACGCCGAGGCGCTTTTTTCCTTCTCGATAGGTGAGTAACGTTGGTTTTGCTTTGTTACACAGAACTAATATATGCCTTTGTCCTTTACATCATTATGCTTGTGTGGCATTTTTGCTTGTTTGTTTAACTACAATCGTATTGTTCTTCCCTTCAGCTACGATAAAGACACATTTCTTTCTGTTAGTCGCCTGGGTTACGTATGTATGTGTGGGCGGAGCTATCGATACGGGGGTGGGACCCGTTTGGGTTGGGGCGTTTGTTTTGGTGATTTAAAATGTCGACATTGGCTTTCAAACAACGAAGACCCTGCCTTTAATTCTTCAGTTTATAATGAGGTAAATATTAATTTAGTGCAAGGTGTGAAATATTTTAGGGATTGATTATGAGATGGAGGTGCAGGCCACACCCACTTTCAATTTTAACATGAATACAGATGTTATTCGGAGCAATAACCACAGATAAACACATACTATAATATAATATAATATAATATAATATAATATAATATAATATAATATAATAAGTTTAAAAGATTCTTTACCTGTTATGGACAGGGCCCTTGAATGTCGGGTCAAACTTCTGTGGCTCACCTGAGGAAAAAAAAGTTTGTGGTTAAGTTTCATTCAGAAATGACACGAGGAATAAACCACAGTGAAATGAGCGAATTAACTTCGTCCACATTCAGTACACGAACTCCTCCGTCCTCCATCTGTTCTGACCCACTAACCATCCTGAGGATAAAGGATAAGAAAAGATTCACACACCCGCAAAGACGTGCTCTATATACAGTATCCGACACGATGGAGGCCGAATTTCTCTCCGTCTCTGTTATTTCTAACGGAACCGTGTTTGTTACTGCAAAAAGACACAAGTGTGAAGTGTGAGGGAAAGGATCGGGGTCGGGCGATTACGGCCTCGAGTGCGGTTCTTATTAACTCTCTTATTAATTATCTACGGAAAAATAGTGTTGATGGTGAAGCTTTCTGTTTCTTCTCACGTCTGAAGTGTTTGTTTTGTGTTTTTTTTTGTGACATTTTTATGAAAGCGAAGAGAAATAAAATTAACATTCCTAACCTAAACCTTAATTATGCTTCATCATTTGCTTTTGCACTTTTAAAATAGATTCTGAGACAAAATATAATAAAACGAAGCCTGAATAAGACCATTCAGTCTTATGATCCTGGATGATTGCTTGTGACTCTCACACACACACACACACTCACATACATACACATATACACACATACACACACACTTTCTCACACACACACGTACATGTACACACACTCTCTCTCACACACACGTACACACTCTCTCTCTCACACACACACTCACAATCTCTCTCTCTCACACACGTACACACACTCTCTCTCTCACACACACGTACACACACGTACACACACGTACACACACACACGTACACATTCTCTCTCTCACACACACACTCACACTCTCTCTCTCTCTCTCTCTCTCTCTCTCTCTCTCTCTCTCTCACACACACACACACACACACTCTCTCTCTCTCTCTCTCTCTCTCTCTCTCACACACACAGAGTTCAGGATGTACTCTAAGACGCTGCTCCACATTTAAAAGCTACAGCTGCGGAGACAGAAGCATTGAGCCAAACTCTGCTGCACCTCCTCATTAATAATTCCTTGTCATTTCTGAGCCATAAACAGCTCGGCTGCTAGCAAAACATCCTTCAGTCTCTCTGGGGCTGTGGGTGAAAGAGAGATAGAGAGAGAGAGATGATCATGATGATGATGATGAAGAATGACCTCCTTGCGGATCCGAGGGCACAGTTACAGCACTTCTAAACACTGCTTTCAATCATTCAGACATTTCAAAATGTTCCTTTTCTCCCTTCAGGACAAATCGCTGATCAAGCACTAAATCTCTCTCATCTATTAGCGACATGAACACCGAAAAACACCAATTTAATGAGATAAAATGTCAACCAAAGAGCTGCGAGATGAACTCTGGTGGAATATTTAAATTTGTCAGAAAAAGAAAATCAGAAAAACGAAGAAAGCTCCAAGGATCTGAACTGAATTTAGTGATTGATTTCTTAATTAATTTCCATGTTCTCCACAGAGTTCTCCACAGAGTTCTCCACAGAGTTCCACACAGAGTTCCACACAGAGTTCCTCAGAGAGTTCTGCACAGAGTTCCGCACAGAGTTCCACACAGAGTTCCACACAGAGTTCCACACAGAGTTCCACACAGAGTTCCTCAGAGCGTTTTCCACAGAGTTCTCCACAGAGTTCCACACAGAGTTCCTCAGAGAGTTCTCCACAGAGTTCTCCACAGAGTTCTCCACAGAGTTCCACACAGAGTTAAACACAGAGTTCCACACAGAGTTCCACAGAGCATTTTCCACAGAGTTCTCCACAGAGTTCCACACAGAGTTCCACACAGAGTTCCTCAGAGAGTTTTCCACAGAGTTCTCCACAGAGTTCCTCAGAGAGTTCTCCACAGAGTTCTCCACAGAGTTCTCCACAGAGTTCTCCACAGAGTTCAGCAGAGAGTTTTCCACAGAGTTCTCCACAGAGTTCCACACAGAGTTCTCTACAGAGTTCCTCACAGAGTTCTCCACAGAGCTCTCCACAGACTTCTGCACAGAGTTTCTCAAAGAGCACTTCACAGAATTCCACACAGAGTTCCACACAGAGTTCCACACAGAGTTCCACACAGAGTTCCACACAGAGTTCCTCAGAGAGCTTTCCACAGAGTTCTCCACAGAGTTCTCCACAGAGTTCCACACAGAGTTCCTCACAGAGTTCTCCACAGAGCTCTCCACAGACTTCTGCACAGAGTTTCTCACAGAGCACTTCACAGAATTCCACACAGAGTTCCTCACAGAATTCCACACAGAATTCTCCACAGAACTCTCCACAGAATTCTCTACTCAAAGACACATAAACCAAGAATCTTTAAGGGTCGACAGTTTGACAAAATAAAAAACAACCTCATATATGATGCACCACTTGTATATCTGGTGCTGCTTATGATTGGTCTCTCAGGTCAGTAAGTGTGAAGGACGAGACATGCCTCAGTATATTGTGTTTTTTTAATTCCGACTCAGAAACACTGCACATATTTCAGGATGGTGTTGGTGTGAGACTCTGAACGCTGGTGGATCTGATTTGCTGCATGAAGCTGAAGGTGAGCAGGTCAGAGCTGCAGTGAGAGCAGGGAATAAAAGATTCCAGCATTTCAGCTCAGGGTGAAAAAAAGTTGCTTTGAAAACTTGATTTAAAACAGAAAAGCACACTCATGATAGCGGATTCTTATTCTTTAGCTAGGAGTTTGCCCCTAGTGGCGGTTGTGTTCACAACCTTTTGACATCAGGCACAAATGTATATTAAACATTTTTTAATGTTTTAAACATTTGTAATTCACTTCACGTATAAAAATACTGTCGCAAAAAAGGCACATGTATAAAAAATTCAGCTAGCTAGCTGGCTTTACAGGAGGCTAGCTATTATATACAGGATTAATGCTAACCAGCGAACATTAGCTAGTTCGACAGACGCATTATCACATAACACGATATACGGGATGTTTGTTTAAAAACATGATGAAATCGATATGAAGTAAACATGAGATTTAATAAACTGCACTCACTCCTGAAGTATAGTAACAGCATTTTTACTTCTACGTCAGACCTGACTGTACATCTGTAGAGTGAGTGTGTAACATCTGTACTGTGAGTGTGTAACTTATGTATAGCAAGTGTATAAAATTTGTAGAACGTGTGCAACATCTGTACGGCAAATGTTATATTTGTACAGCAAGTGTGTAACATCTGTAAGGCGACTGAGTAACATCTGTTAAAAACGAGTGTGTAACATCTGTACGGCCACTGTGTCACATCTGTAAAATGAGTGTGTAACATCTGTAAAAACGAGTGTGTAACATCTGTACAACGAGTGTGTAACATCTGTACGGCGACTGTGTAACATCGGTAAAAACGAATGTGTAACATCTGTACAGCAAGTGTGTAACATCTGTACAGCGAATGTGTAACATCCGAACAGCGACTGTGTAACATCTGTACAGTGAGTGTGAAACATCTGTACAGTGAGTGTGAAACATCTGTACGACGAGTGTGAAACATCTGTACGGCAAATGTGTAACAACTCTAGAGCGGATGTTAATGAAATCCCAGGAATCCTGTGTTTGCACTCAGCTCTGTGATGGTGGGTGGCACTGATCCCTTTTATCTTCTCTCTCAGATTCCCAGAGGAACGAGGGATTAAAGAGCGAGAGAATCAAAGAGCAGAGACAGGGAACAGCTTTATTCTGAGAAGAGATGCGTTAATCTCCACATCAGCGTCTCCATGGCTACAGCGAGTGCTCCTGTATACTCACATACACACACACCTACACACACAATCCTGTATGTAACCCTCAGACACAAACACACACCTGAATATGACCCCCCACTCATCCACCCACCCACCCGCACACTGAATGTTGGTGTGCAGCAGGAGCCAATCAGACTGAATTTCCATATCTTTTAGCCAACAATGCCAACAAAGCTAAGAACACTTATAAGGTTAAAAGTCATACGAGTTCAGTGTAAGGAACATTTCTGACCTCAGCTTGTGAACAGGTGAATGGCCGAGAGATCTGACGGTCTGAGAGCTAAGCGCCTGCGTTCATGGGGTGGAGCTTTGTGTTCGTGAGCAGGTCCAAGTATCAGATCCTACTCCATTAAACTTACACAACTGACCTGACTGAAGTATTTTTAAAGCTAAAACAAAAAAAAAACTGTCCAGGGAGCTACAGAGGAGAAGGAAGCAGTCCTGAGAAAAAAGCCTGATGATTCACAAACTGCTGTAAATATAAATCCAGCCAGTAAACTGAACCTTCAATTCTGATAAACCATTAAATCAGCTGCAGAATGTGAGGAGGCTGCAGAACTGATAAATTCACATCGACTCACCTCCAAACATCTCTGAGCTGGAGAGCGAGGAGCGAGAGAGAAGCCTCCGGAGTCGAGGGTTTACTCCAACGCCAAAATCACATCGTATCATATCAGACGCTTCGCTTCACTCGACTGACCTCAAAACTCTACACCAGAAATCAGAACTTGTACAGAGTTAAAAATTTCTCACGCAACGCAACGGCTTCCGAATGTAGCTGAGTTTCTCCCAGGAGTTGGAATGCTAATGTAGCTAACAAGTTACTGAAGTATATAGCATCCTGGAATCTGTTTTTTTACATCACATACTCATGCTACAGAACCCTACAGGCTGGGAGATACGACACAAATATCATATCGTGATACTTTTTCTATGATACACAATAAAAAACTATTATTAGTTTTGAATTTTTTTTTATTTTTTTTTTTTTAATGTTTGATAAGGAGCTTGAAAACATACTAACATGACGTTTTAGCACTTGGCCGGAACTCCATATCATCTCTCGGTCGAATTATAAATCATGATGGACGTCCTGGTGATGATCTTCCCAGCAGATTGTTTCCATGGCAACAAGCAAGCCACATCATCTTAATTCCAATTTGGTTTAAGAAGCTTAGCTTAACTGCGTTGTCCTCTCCGAGGATCTGCGAGTTGTCCTAATGTCCTCCACCTGGTGTAGATCCGTTGCTGTGTGAAAGTGGGTGTGTGTTTACGCTTTGATGTTCGCGTGATGTTTGCTCTGGGGAAACCCGGCACCTGTTCGCCACTAATTTACAAGTTAATGTTCTATTAAACGAGCGGATTCACGTCATCGGCCTGCAGAGAAACGCACATTAACATCATCGCCGGCTGTCAGGGACAATCACGTTCATCAGAGCAACTGTGCGTGTGTGTGTGTGTGTGTGTGTGTGTATGTCTGTGTGTGTGTTTAAAGGATTAATATCTTCATGACAATCCACCTGCTCTGTAAATATAACTTGCCATTAGAATTACAGTAGATATTTCTTTAGTATTATTTTTGTGATTGTTGCAGCCAAATATTTGCTCTCGGTCAGTAGAAATTCTGTGTATATATTTTCTATTTTTTTTTTTTACATTCATGGTGCTAACAGTAAGCACAGTAAGCCATTGTCACACCACTGCATCACTCCGAGTCTGACAGAAGTCTGAGTGGAGTCGAGTCGAGTCAAGTGAAGTTGAGTGGATTTGAGAATGAAGTGAAATCGAGTAGCATGTAGTCGATTGGAGTCGAAGGGAGTGGAGTGGAGTGGCATTGAATGGAAACAATTAGATTGGAGTCGAGTGGAGTAGAGTCAAGTGGAGTTGAGTGGAGACGAGTGGAGTGAAGCCGAGTAGCATGGAGTTGAGTAGAGTAGAGTGGAGTTGAGGGAAGTGGAGTGGAGTGGAATGGAGTGGGGTGACATCGAGTGGAGTCAAGTAAAGTAAAGTGAAGTCGAGTGGAGTGGAGTGTAGTCGAGCAGATTGGAGCCGATTGCAGTTGAGTGGAGTCAATTGGAGTCAAGTGTAGTGGAGTCGAGTGCAGTGAATTCAAGTCGAGTCGAGTGAAGTTAAGTCGAGTGCAGTGGAGTAGAGTGGAGTAGAGTGGAGCGGAGTGAGACAGTCGTCTAGCTCTGGGTCAGGATTAAAGTGCTTTGTGGGCATGTTTAAGGGGATTATGGGGACCAGCAGGATGCCTGAACCACTAACAGATGCTCCTGCATGCTAATGATCCAGCTTTGGCATTCATCAACATAAAGCCATGAGGCGTTTTACATCGCTGCTGAATTCTCTGGTCTGCTTCCACGCTCAACACTCGCTTTGAGAAACGCCGCCATATGTCGCGTCTGATCTGTTTGTTTCATTGACTACATAAAACCTTTTACTATTATTTATACTGAAATTCTTCTCCACGGAATCCTTTCTAAATCCCGATTGAATTCTTCACACTCTATTTTGTAATACTGAAGATAACAAAATATAAAATCGAAGCCAAAGCCGGAGAGCATCACGATCGTAAACGATTTGATCGAAATTTAAAAGGTCGCTGTGGTGAATTTTAGTGCGAGGAAACACGTCGAATTTATTTATTTATTCTTGTTAGCATGACGCTATCATCAAGCTATCGCATTGAGCTCGAGTTCCCAGTTTCCAGCATTTGCGTGAACATGAACAGAAGACAGACGACTGAAAAGTGACTTTAGTAATGAAGTACACTCGCTCGTGTCTTTTCCAACCTTGCTTGGGGAATTATTTATTTATTTAACGCTTCCTGTGCAGCAGAAACAGACAATAAACGTCACTTCTTTGTTGGAAAACCTTGGTTAATTCCACACGGTCCTACACGGCGAGCGAGGATCAGAGCGAAAGGAAGCAGCTGATTATCCCAACGGTGTCGAACTCATCGGTCCTGCACAGGACTCTGTGGACTCTGCTCTATAATCCCCACCCCTCACGCCGGAGTCAGACGTAAACATGTCTCCTTTCACGTCACACACTCTCTCACACACTGTGTCATCTTTCTCTTATTTATTTATTTATTTATTTATTTATTTATTTATTTATTTATTTATATTTATGATTGGTGCACACACTCACGGTCTCTCTTCTCCTTTAGAAGACTTTCGGGAAGGTAAAATCAGATGGACGTGAGGAGACGGAGAGATGAGTGAAGCAGCCTGCAGGACTTCCAGTTGTGAGATTTTATTTTACCTTTATTTTTTTACAGGAAGTCTCATTGAGATTAAAATCTCTTTTACAAGAGAGACCTGGCCAAGGTAGCAGCCATCCAGTTTGACAACATATTAAAATACAACAAGTACAAAAATAAAAAGAAATATGAAGACATAGGATCCTCTCAACAAAAACAATCACATGCATTCATTACCACTTTCTTTATGATGCCTTTAAATTCACCGATAGACACCAATTTCTTGAATTTTAAATCTTTTTGCAAATGATTCCATGCCAAAGGTCCAAAATAGGAAAATGCAGTTTTCCCCCCATTCAGTAAAAACTCTAGGTACATTTAAAAGAAAACACTTTTGAAGAGCGCAACTGGTAACTGCCAGAACTAACACAAAGAAGAGTACAAAGATACGCTGGAAGTTTACATAGCATTGCTTTATAAATAACAATGTACCGATGCTGTTTTCTTCGGATAGTTAGTGATGTCCGTCCAACCAACCAACTCATAAAGAACGCAATGATGAGTGAGGGATTATGGAATTTGTAATAAAGCGTAAAGAAGCACGGTAAACTGAATCAAGACGTCTTAGAATGGAAGAGGCTGCATGCATGTATAATATAATCCCCATAATCAATCACACTTAGGAAGGTAGCTCCAACAAGTTTCTTTTTAGCATGAATGTAAAATTAGATTTATTTCTAAAATAAAACCCAATTTTTACTTTGAGTTTTCTGATTAGATTAAACATTAAACAAAAGCTTATCGTCTATCCAAATGCCCAAGTATTTGTATGAAGATACCCTTTCAATACTTTTACCATCAGATGGATAGATGCTAAGATGCTCAAGTACTTGTGAATGAGCCTTTGAAAATATCATAAACTTTTCTGTGAATTTAAAACCAATTTTAAGCTCTCAAAAGCACTCTAATGACTGAAATGCAATTTGAAGTTCTTGCACTGCCCGTGTTACGGACGGAGCAAGTGTATAAATAATAGTATCATCAGCATAAAAGTGTTTTTTTTTTGCTTGAATGTCATTACCCAGGTCATTTGATGAAGATTATGTTCAAAGTGATATAATGGAACAAAGAGAACCATCTGTGGGAAGGAAGGAAGGTTTTTGCCCAATAAGGAATTTTAATAGGTCTTATACATATATATATATATATATATAATTACTGAAGGTCTGGAGAAGGTTTCTATGGACCTTTTTGGATTTGTCCTGCTTTTTCATGCTAAAAATCTCAGAAATCCTGGTACAATCATCTGCTCTGGTGCTCATCAGGTTCTGGCTGAAGGTCAGTTTTGGTCCTGACTCATGGGCTCCTTAGTGCTGGATGTGCGTACAGGACGTTGGATGTCTGCTTTTGGATGTACATCAAACTCTGACATTCATTGAATGTGATGAAATAACACGATGGCTCATGAAACTGATAAAGTATCACCTGTGGTGCTTGGGCCCACTAATCGCTGCTAGCTAATAAATAAATAATCAAACAGTAATCAATAAAAATATTTTTTTATTTGCAAATATTTATAACTAATATAATTACAATATTATAAATATTAAATAGAATCAAATTAACAGTATAGTTTTATATCCTATTATTATTATTATTATTATCATTATCATCATCATCATCATTATTGATGATGATGATAATGATAATAATAATAATAATAATAATAATAATAATAATCCCAATTAAGCAAATATTAATTCAACAAATTAAAGAAATTATATATTTTTTTACTTTTAATGTATTAGTGCATCACTGCAATTGATTATATTTTTGTATATATATATTTTTTTTTTTATTGTTTTTTTCAGTTTTATTCGTTTTTTTTCTTTTTCTTCTTTTCTTTTTAAAGCCGTGTATTAAATGGGTTAAAATAGTCTCAGGCATTAATTTTGCTGTAACACTGTATGCGTGCGCACACACACACACACACACACACACACATACACATACACACACACACACACACACACACGTATGTAAAGCATGTTGTACTAATAGAGCATCTCTCTCTCTCTCTCTCTGAGATTGTTACGGCTGCTTTCATTTTTTCCTTCTGTGCTGCACATCACCTCTCCCTCCTGCTGCTCTTCAGCTCTGCCTCATCCTCCTTCGTCCTCCTTTGTCCTCCTTCGTCCTCCTCGCTGTTGAGTTTTTCAGCTCATCTCTGCTTTAATGATGTTTTTTTCAGGTCTCTGTCCTCGTCTCCGCTCCTCTCATCTCCGCTCCTTCTCTCCTCTCTCTTCTCTTCTCATCTCCTCTCCTCTCTGTTCATTATACATCACACTCAAAGATCTGACAGCGGCCGTCCTCGGGGGTCTTGTCTACTTTTTCCTTCTGTGACATACATTAGAACTGTCTTCCTCTCAGCATCTCTCTCTACCTGTCTCTCTTTCAGTCTCTCACTCTGTAAAACTGCTCCTTCTAACTGTCTCTCTCTCTCTCTCTCTCTCTCTCCCAACACAGTGCTATCAGTGAGAAATAAACGCCTCAGTGTTGTGCTGTAAGTGGAAAATAATCATCCTCGGGTTAATAACAGCGTCTCCGCTTCCTCATGACATCCTTCATGATGTATCATGTTTCATTTATTATACATAACACAGCATCAGCATCGAGTCAGACACCGAGTTAGACGGTGAGTCAGACGGCGAGTCAGACACCGAGCTAAGCGGCACGTCCATTTTATAGGCTTCTGCTTTTGTCTCTCAGCCAATTAGCCGGTGTTGTAAGTTAAGAGTTAGCAGGTACGGCAGGAAGCAGGAAGTGCGATACGGTTACATAAAATATAAAAGTCAAACCTGGAGGCTGAGGCTTAGAGAAGATGACAGGATGGAACACAGAGTGAAAAATGTGTGGAGTCTGATCCGGTCTGATATCGAATCTAAATCTGATCCTATTATCTGAACACGTGTGTTGACCTGAGAGCAGAGTTGCACGTGTACTGTACGTGTGTCCATGTCTTTCTCCTTCCTGTCAGGGTAAGTCCTCTCTCTCTCTCTTTCAGAAGCCTACCGAGAGATAGACTGTAATTGATGCAATTTTGGGCTCAGGCAATTTTCTCTGCTCTGTGCTCAACGCATGACGGCAAGAAAAAAAGAGTAAAGCCTTTTTCTGGAGCTCCTGCTGACAAAAAGACAAGAAGAAGAACGAGTGCAGCTCAGAGACCCCGAGAGCCATGTCAAGAGAATTCATTACTGAGCCCTGTGCTACTGTACGTTCACATGCTAGTAACTGCGTCGCTTTACACGGTTGTTTGGCACAACACCTTACCGTTTCTATGGCAACAGCTCACTCACGAGGACGAGAGACGACCGTTTGTAGCTGCTGTAGAGTAACGTTTATCATCACGGAGCTCTGAACAGATAAAAAAACGATATGTTGTGGTGAGGTAGGAGAATAATCTCACACACACACACACACACACACACGTGTGTCACACACAAAGTCGTGGCCTAATGGTTAGAGTTTGTCTCCTAACCATAAGGTTGTGAGTTCGAATCTCGGGGCAGCCACGACTGAGGTGCCCTAGAGCAAAGCACCGAACCCCACCCGTACTCCCCGGGTGCCGCAGCATAAATGGCTGCCCACTGCTCCAGGTGTGTTTTCACGGTGTGTGTGTGTGTGTGTGTGTGTGTGTGTGTGTGTGTGTGTGTGCGCGCACTTTGGATGGGTTAAATGCAGAGAACGAATCCTGAGTATGGGTCGTACTGAGTACTTAGCCGTATGTCACTTCACACACACTTTTTTTTGTCACTTTTTTGTTATTTCCCTCAAAAAATGCAAATCCTGTTTATTTCATAATTAATAAAGTAAAAAATTTAAAAAATTGAAAGTTCAATTATTGTAAACTATTAAACTGTCGGTCCATAAATATATAAAAGTATTAAAAAAAAACAGCATTTGATCTGTTTCCAGCCTTGAAGATGAAATGATCCAAAATGTTCTTTATAAAAATGGACTAGGATGATGAGTCAGCGCTGTTTACTATCTCTCTCTCTCTCACACACACACACACACACACACACACACACACACACACACACACACACACACACACACTTCAGCAGCACGGCAGACAAACAGGAGGTGAAGCTCAGTGCAGTGAGACAGCAGCAGAGTGACGTCCTCTAACACCCACACAGCACCGATAACCAGGTTCAAGTCACTAACGACACTCACTGTTCGTCATTCACTAAACCACACACACACACACACACACACACACACACACACACACAGTATATATCTGTACAGCCTATAATTAGCCCATGCTAGCAGGTCAGACTTAGCTTTATTTTTCTGTGTGCACAAAGAGGATGATCTCCATACGGATGAGAGAAAGAGAGAGAGGGAGGTGTAAGATAGATAGATAGATAGATAGATAGATAGATAGATAGATAGATAGATAGATAGATAGATAGATAGATAGATAGATAGATAGATAGATAGATAGATAGATAGATAGATAGATAGATAGATAGAGTTGGAAAAAAAAAGAGTGTGGGAGAGATAAGTAATAGAGAGCGAGCGCGAGAGCGAGTTTCTATATAGAGAGAGAGAGCGAGAGAAAGAGACAGAGAGAGACTGAGAGCGAGATAGAGAGCAAGAGAAAGAGAGAGAGAGCTTCTTCTTGAATACACTGCACTGATTAAGTGATAAACAGAATGAATAATCGGTGAGAATCAACCCTCTAAATCAGGAGTGAATGAGAAACGTTGAATCACTCGTTTGCTTTTTTATTTTATTTTTATAAATCTGGTCAGTGTTTGTTACTGAAGCTGATCAAATGTGTCCTAAAAATCTTTAGCTAGCAGTTTATTCACTTCACTTTGTCCTAGAACTTTCTCTATAGCAGCGGTGTCCAGTCTCATCCACAAAGGGCCGCTTCCACCTGTTTAATCAGTTGTTCTTGGCTTTTAGCATAGACTCTGCTGTGGCTTCTGCTGGCTTTGGAGAAGATCGGACACCGCTGTTCTATACAATGCCGTGCTGCATTCTGCGCTCTGATTGGTCGGTCCTTCTCTTTGTACCGTATCAAAGTGCTCGTCCTGGTGGGTTCTCGTAACCATAGTAACGGCTCATTTATCGTTGTTGATGTGAGGAGACGTTTAGTCAACATTTACGGAAGGAGTCTCCAGTGTCAGCGGTGTGTGTGTGTGTGTGTGTGTGTGTGTGAGAGAGAAAGAGAAAGAAAGAAAGAAAGAGAGAGAGAGAAAGAGAGAGAGAGCGAGAGAAAGAAAGAGAGAGAGAGAAGAAAGATAAAAAATGACACGTTTTTTTAATAGGAAAAAAAACATGGCGTAAGATGATCTGGAAGAGGAACGTAATCCTCAATCGACAATAAATGGTTGTCATGGCGACCGCTCTTCATCGCCAAACGCCAGTGTGGATTATTTTCCTGTAACAGCACGACACCAAGGGTTTTATTATTAGCAGGAACATTTATTTATGTAAACGAGTCCAGCGTGAACTCTAGCGATCAGCTTCGTCTTGAATTCTCTGGGATTCTGTCCCCTTCTCGTCCCGTCCTACAATCCATCCGGTTTCCTTCGGTTCATTTTTCAACCTCATCAGTAATGTGTGAGGAAATAACGTTTTAATAAGATTTGTTATAAACCGCTTCTGCTCACAACGACTCTCTTTACTGCTGAGTAGAAACGGCGTGTCGAGAGAGGAACGATTTTCCTGCGAACAAAGTAATAAAAGGCGGTAATATCGCATGACGGCGCATTTTCTCACGCGGTCGAGGCGATAAAGCGGGCGGTCAGGGTGCAGGACGGTAGCACCGTTTATCGCCTGGGTTCTCTGGCTACAAAAGAACATCCCAGAGTTAATTAACACGACTTCCCTGTGGTGTCGTTTCACAAGATCCGTGCTGTGCTCACACCGAGATTCCATCCCTGCACCGTCTCAGACAGGAAGACATGAAGAGAGGCGAGGAAAGGCAGCGCTGCTGATGGAGGCAATGTTAAGTACCCTATTTAACCTTGAGTGTGAAGGTGCTGGAAGTTAATTAAGCGGCGGTGTAGAAAGCGAGACTCCCTCCAGGGCTTCCAGACTGAACAAATTATTCACTAACACGCCAAGACTCCGGGACGAGCGCAGACGAGTCGAGTCCAAAGAGAAAGAAAAGAAAAAAACAATGCTGAAATATTCATCTGCACACATTGAGGAAGCACTCGGAGGAACCACGCTGAGGAAGCGTGAGGGTTTTTAGGGCAGCGCTGGAGCCAAGATTAAAAATACATATAACCCATATTTCTTACACGGACTGAATACCGCATGAAACCTGCACGAGCTCTGAGACGATTTAAGGACGGATTACAGAGACAATGCTTTGATTATGCAGTCAACATAATGGGATGTACGTGCAAAACACAACAAATAAACACACACAGAAAATAAGAAAACATAACTGCAAAATGGGGGGGGGGGGCATGGTGGCTTAGTGGTTAGCACGTTCGCCTCACACCTCCAGGGTCGGGGGTTCGATTCCCACCTCCGCCTTGTGTGTGTGGTTTGCATGTTCTCCCCGTGCCTCGGGGGTTTCCTCCGGGTACTCCGGTTTCCTCCCCCGGTCCAAAGACATGCATGGTAAGTTGATTGGCATCTTTGGAAAATTGTCCGTAGTGTGTGAGTGTGTGAGTGAATGAGAGTGCGTGTGTGCCCTGTGATGGGTTGGCACTCCGTCCAGGGTGTATCCTGCCTCGATGCCTGATGACGCCCGAGATGAGTCACAGGCTCCCCGTGATCCGAGAAGTTCGGATAAGCGGTAGAAAATGAATGAATGGATGAATGGATCAGACCTGCACAACATTCTGGAGGAAAGTTTTGACCTTTCCGCTTTACAGAGCTGCTTTAGCACAGACACATTTGTAGGATGTCTGGTGTGAACAGCTCTCTTGAGGTCGCTCCACAGCAGGTCAGGGCTCTGACTGAGGCATATTTTGTTTTTCTGAAGCCAGTCTGTGGTGGAGTTACTTCGATGCTTAGGGTCGTCGTCTCGCTGCATCACCCAACTTCTACTAAGATTCAGCTGGCGGACGCCACCCTGAGATTATCCTGTAGGATATTATGGTAAACTCTGGAATTGATTTTCCCCTCGATGACGGTAAGTGGTCCAGGCCCTGAGGCAGTGAAGCAAGCCCAAATCATGATGTTCCCTCCATCATACTTCACCACTGGGATGATGTTTTGATGTTGGGAAGCTTTGCCCATACATACACACTGCTGAATATTCTTCCTGAACAACGTTTGTTTCATCAGTCCATAAAACCTTTTCCCAGGGGCTTCCTCCGTGGTCTTCTGCATTAGACACCCTGCCTGTTTAAAGACTTGCATCATGAACAGAGATGTTTGCCAGTTTCCTGTTTCATTCCTCCAGCAGCAAATTCACCAGCGATCAGGAATGTTCAGAAGGACACATTAAACCTGACACTGGAGACTCCTTCCTTAAACCATAATCATGTGCATGAGGCTTAAAATGATTCACAGGGTTCTCAGGAAAGAATGAAGTTACACTGCATTACACACACACACACACACACACACACACACACACACACACACACACACAAACACACACACAGCTGCTTTACCCAGCACACACATCTATACACAAACACACACAAACAAAACTGCTTTACCCAGCACACACATGCGCGCGCGCGCGCACACACACACACACACACACACACACACACACACACACATCTATAATGTTTATAAGATAGCCAAACACACACCTCCAATCTATATGTTTATTTTTCAGATAACCAAACATGCACACAAAGCTGCTTTACCCAGCACACACACACACACACACAAACAAACACACCTATAAGAGACTTTACCGACACATATCACATATGAATCACTATAGGCTTCCTTACTTAACACACACAAAGACAAAGACACACACACACACACACACACACACACACATCTATACACAAATACACACCTTACATCTATATTGTTTATAAGATAACCAAACACACACAAAGCTGATTTACACAGCGCGCACACACACACACACACACACACACACACACACACACACACACACACACACACACACACACACACACAGAGAGAGAGAGAGAGAGAGAGAGAGAGAGAGAGAGAGAGAGAGAGAGAGAGAGAGAGAGAGAGAGCGCTCCACTTTAGCACTCAGAAATAAACAGTGATCTTACCGTAAAAAGCAGACGGTACCGGGCTGTTTCTCGCCATCCCAGCGCGCGCTTACAGCTCTACATACCGACACACGCGCGCGCGCAGACGGATGAGTGTCGAGTTTAAAGCGATTTAATCCTCAATGAACACAATGAGCTTCTGCTCACTTGCGCGCGTGCTCTCTCTCTCTCTCTCTCACACACACACACACACACACACACACACACACACACACACACACACACACACACACACACACACACTCTCTCTCTCTCTCTCTCTCTCTCTCTCTCTCTCTCTCTCTCTCTCACACGCATTATTATTATTATTATTATTATTATTATTATTATTAATAATATTTTATTTATTTATATAAAGCAAGAGGAATTTATGTGAATACTTTTGCTTGTGCTATTAAATAAACGTTCAGACGTTCGTGTTATTAAATAGACGCATTATTATTATTATTATTATTATTATTATTATTATTATTATTATTATTTACATTACTACACCTTAAATTTCCTCCTGCTGAGTGTTTTGCTAGAATATTACACCAAACAAACTCCACTGAAATTCATCACACCACATTCAGATGTTTACAGAATGGCGCCATCTAGTGTCTCTCTCTCTCTCTCTCTCTCTCTCTGTGTGTGTGTGTGTGTGTGTGTGTGTGTGGCAAATAAGCTTATTGTGATTTATATGTGATTTGTGTCGGTAAAGTATCTTTTAGGTGTGCGCACACATACACACGCACGCACACGCACAAACGCACGCATCTACAGTGCAGTGTTGTGATTGGCACAAAGTTCTCCTGCATATTGTTTCATTTTCAAAAGCGAAAGTGAGAGTCACCACAGCAGACAGTTATAGTGGCGTTATACATTTTATACTGAGATTAAGAGTATTTAAAATTTCTTCTTCTTGAATTATCACAGAAATGGTGAGTGTTGTTTTTCTTGTATTCTTGGTGGTGTTTGGATAAACTGGTATTTTTTAAAACAAATTTTCAATAAAAAGAAAAAAACAGTCGTGATTTACTATCGATGTCGTAATGGACATTTATGGGTAGAGATTTCAAAGCTGTTCTTCAGGCTCTGTATAAGGATGTGAGCAACTGATAGAAATAGAATCACCTGCTGCTTTTGTTATATAATAATAATAATAATAATAATAATAATAATGAGACTTGGAAATGGAAATGTGTAAAGATAAAATATGGCTATAGAGTGAAGGGGTTGTCATGTACGTGATACAGGTTAGATCCAAATGCTGGTTTATTAGGCGATATCCAAAACAGGCAAAGTTCAAACAACAAGCAAACATCAAAGGAAACCTAAGTAGTCCAATATAGCTGCAAGCAGCGATGGCGGCCCTCGCAGTTTTTTTCATCACTATACGTTTCCTCCCAGAAAACAATGCACAGTGGGCAAGTGAATCAAGTGGGTAAATATCAGTGGACTATTTTACATTGTTACTGACCCATTTGGGGACTATGGGTATATGAAACCCCACATTTTAGACAAACAGGGGCGCTAGTGAGCCACTTAAGAGACACACCTTTGTCTGACCTTTTTGTCCACACTAACAGCCGACAAATGCGATAAATTTCAAGTTAATCTAAGCACGCCAAAAGCCTTAAATATGCCTGAAATAAAAGTAAACTTTGACACGATGCCATGGCAACAGTGTTTGAGATATCAAAACTCCGTTTGCAATTTCGCATTAGATTCAATCGCATGAATCCTCTAGGAGGAGTATGTAAAAGTCCATTGCATGCAACTGTGAAAAAAAATCCACCTTTGTGACTGGCACACTTCCTGGGGCCTGTTGGTGGCGCTATACCCGTGACTCACAATAAGCACATCGATGCGATCGGAATCCTTGGCTGAACATACACACCACGTGTCATCACAATAAGACACTTCCTGTTTCTCTGAATTCGCCATAACTTAGTCGCCTCGCCATGGCAGCACCGTTCGAGATATCAAAAATCCCTTCAGATATTTAGCAAGTGCATCGTCTCGGCATCATGTTCACCACGTTTGGTGTCAATCGCATGAATTCCATAGGAGGAGTGTTTAAAAGTTCACCGAATGAAATTATGAAATAAAAAATGGCTGACTTCCTGTTGGGCGGAGCTCATAGTTTAGAGCGCGAAAGTTGTTCGGGTCGATGAGATCTATATGCGTACCAACTCTCTTACATGTGCGTATATAATTACCTGATCTATGCACAAATGTTTGTTTTTGCATTACAGGGGGCGCTACAGAGCCCCCCAGCCACGCCCGTATTCCAGCCTCTGCCCAAGCCTAGCGTCGCCCGACTCTGACGTGTGTGCCAAATTTCAAGTTTTCGAGCATGTTAATGGACCCCAATTGGCCAATGTGTGCATAAAATAAATTATTATTATTAATAATAATCATACTAATAATAATAATAATAATAAACCCGAGCAAAAACAATAGGGCTTCGTACCATCGGTGCTCGGGCCCTAATAAGCCAGGCGTAGGTCAGGGCAGGTAGCAAACAGTCATAAACGCGAAAAACAAGCAAGGGCAAAACAAGGCAATAGACGGAACCCATAATACGCTCAGCATGCAGACAAGGCTTAACGACAGCCAAGCGTTCTGAGTGAGCTTAAATAGACCAGGTGATTGCAAATAGGAAACAGGTGTGCTGAATTGGTGGTGCAATGAATTGTGGGAAATAGAGTCCTGACGCTAAAGTGCAGCAAATCCTCTGCAGGCCAGCAGGGGGAGCCCTCATGGCTTTCATAACAGGTTTAAAGTTCAAATACATTATATAGACATTTGTAAAGTCGAATATTTCACAACTTATCAGACATTTATAGAATATTTACAGCAATTATACAGTAATTTATCAGTAGAAACAAATTATTTTGCTCTTTTCTGTTACTCTGCCTAATCTTATAATTAATAGTTTTAAATTTAAAGGTTTTTTATTCCTAAGTTGTGGGATGTGGTATGTTAATGGTTAAGGTGTTAGATCACTAATCAGGAGTTTGAATCACAGGTCCAAAAAGCGTCCAATGATGGGCCCTTAAGCAAGGGCCTTAACCCTAAGTTGTATAAACATTAAATACAATTAAGTCACTCTGCATTCATGTAAATTGTATTATTCTTTTTTTACTCAGCACTTTCATGTACAACATGTTCTGGAACAATAATAAACCTTCTTTGATTCTTCACAGCCGGACCCACCAACATGCACAATTTTTTTTCCTGCTCTTTATTTTTATCTTTTTTAATTCAATTGGTGATTTTTTTTTTCTAGGCACGATCAAAGGAAAGCACAGAGAAGAACCTCAAGTCAACGTTCAAAGTTGTAAAAAAGTACAAAGATGAATTTTATTCGAACAATGTCATGGAAGGAGATGTGTTCGTTGTGAAACATGAAAGAAAGGTCCAGAAGGCTGGATTGTACACTGATGGACAGATCATTCAGTTACAAGGTAAAAAAAAAACATAAAACATAATAGACCGAAATAGACCATGAAGCAAATACAGTTATAATGTACAGTGTGTAGGTGTTCCAGTAAATCGAGAGAGGTGACTGTGTAAAGCAGATTTGATTATTGTCCTTGAACATCACAAGAGTTTTATTGCTCTTATATCACACTGATAACAGTTTTCCCTTATTCAATTCAATGAAAGTTTATTTGTATAACTCTTTTTACAATTGACATTGTCTCAATGCAGCTTTATAGAACATAGACATAGAACAAAAGGTTAATATAAAGAATAATATAAAGATTAATACAATACAAGATTCAAGATTAATATTAGATATATTTAGTTCACAATGTGTAGGTGACTGTGGGGAGGAAAAAACACCCTTAGATGGTAAAGGAAGGAACCTTGTGAGGAACCAGACTCAAAGGGGAACCTCATCCTCATATGGGTGACACTAGAGGGTGTGATTATAAATATACAGTCTGATAAATGTTGTATTGATGCAAAAGATCACATGGAGTTCACATCTCCTCTTTAGTATTGCAGAGTCCAACTGGAGCTGGTAGACCTCTAGATGCCTCGGGTTCCTCAGAGTCGCCTTCGTCTCAGTTGATGTCCACAATCTTCATCGCAGGGAAGACGATCAGAGCTGGTACAATTTCTGGATGCCTGGGGATGGGTAGAAAGAGAGAAGCAGTGGAGAGGGATTAACGTAGTTGCTGTTTATAATATTTGCAAGTCTGATGTAATAGTGCACAATATTATGGGATGTATTATGTGTACACCTGACTAAAGAGATGAGTTTTTAATCTACATCTAAACTGGGAAAGTGTGTCTGAGCCCCGAACACTATCAGGATGACTATTCCAAAGTTTGGGAGCTAAATAAGAAAACGCTCTACCACCTTTAGTAGACTTAGATATTCTGGGAACTACCCGAAGTCCTGAGTTTTGTGATCTCAGAGAGCGTGAAGGATGGTAACGTGTTAGAAGACTAGTTAGATACATGGGAGCTAAACCATTAAGAGCCTTGTACGTAAGTAGCAGCAGTTTGTAGTCAATTCTATACTTAACAGGTAGCCAGTGTAGAGATGATAAAATTGGGGTTATATGGTCATACTTTCTTGTCCTAGTGAGAACTCTGGCAGCTGCATTTTGGACTAACTGTAACCTATTTATTAAAGATGCAGGACAACCACCTAGTAATGCATTACAATAGTCCAGTCTAGAGGTCATGAAGGCATGAACGAGCTTCTCAGCATCAGATACAGACAGGATGTTTCTCAGCTTGGCAATATTTCTAAGGTGGAAGAAGGCTGTTTTGGTAGTATGGGCGATATGATTTTCAAAAGACAAGTTGCTATCTAATATGACACCCAGGTCTTTCAATGTCGAACTACTAGTAACAGAACGTCCCTCTAAATAGAAGAGAATTGTGAGAGTTTCTGTGTACTGGTTTTTGGACCGATACGTAGTATTACTGTCATATTGGAGTTTAACAACAGAAAATTTCAGCTCCTCCAGTCTTTTATCTCTGTAATGCACTGAGTTAATTTGGACAGTTTAGCTATTTCATATGGTTTTGATGAGATATACTGTACAGTATAACTGTGTATCGTCCGCATAACAGTGGAAACTAATCCCATGTCTTCTAATAAAGTTCCCTAATGGAAGCATGTACAGTATATCGAGAAAAGCAGCGGTCCTAGGATTGATCCTTGAGGGACCCCATATTTAACTGGCAAATAACTTTATTCTTTATTATTTATTAAAAGACTGATCTATGGTTTCATTGAATGTCCACCAGCCTTTTTTTCTCTCTCCTGAAGTTAATTAGAAAAAAGCAACTTGTCAATAAACTGAAAACTCAGTTACAGCTTTTTTTAGTGTCTCATATCAAACGTTTATTATCCTGTATGTTTTGTGTTATTGCCTAGAACTGTGTTTATTTCAGATTGATGCCTTGTCAGTGTATTCTGTCATAATTCTGTTCTAATTCTGATGTATAATGGTGGATTATGTGTTCAGTCTTAACAGGAACACTCCACAACAGTACAGAGATAAACAAGGTGAATGTGGATGCGTTCACTGGAGGAAAAAGTTTTGCTGTTTACAGGAAGAAGAAAGGAATTTCTCAGTCATTCAAGAAAAATATTGATGAAGCAATGAGCAAATGTCCAGAAACCAATTTTCATAGATATAACTGTATGGAGTTTGTCATGGAGCTTCTCGAGCTTTATCTGCCGGTAAAACAACAAATTTCACAACTTAAGAACAAAAACCAGGACATGTATTCATGAACATTCTCAGTGTAAATAGTTTCGTTTATAAGAGAAAGTTCTTAGAAATCTGGGCGTTTCCCTTTAAGACTTAAGAGAAGATCCTAGTAGAGATAAAAGTTCTTCATAAAGCATCTAAACACTTAATAGAGCTCATAAGGTCAAAAAGTGTTAAGAGTTGTGAGGGGGACTTTTAAGAGGATGAAGAGTTTCTTTATCAGAGGAAAAAAAGATATTGATACAGATATTGGAACATCTCTAATACGGTCGGTCACCAGCGTAATCCCTACACCATTTAGTCTCTAATATCTTAACACAGAGACAAAGGGAAGGTTTATTATAGACCAGATTTAAAAAAGCCCTTCTATGTTTTTATTGCACAATCAATCACAGGCTTCAAAAGTGTCGCACCTATTAACAGGTTAAACCCCGCCTCCTCTCTAAGATAATAGTTGTTGTTCAGAGTTGAATTTGGTTCTGAATCTTAAGATAAGGTTCACAGTTAGAGATTTTTAAGCTAAATCAGGAGCTCTCTGAGATCATTCTTTATGAGTCTTTATGAATACAGGCCCAGAATTTATATATAAAGGGAAAGCATCTAAAAGGGAAAGAGATGTTGCTTTAGTTTCTTTTTCACTATCCTGACGCCGATGATTTGTTTTATTTAACTGGTGATTTGTTTTTTATTCCAGCCGTATAAAACAGATTGCAGTAAGATTGCCTTTGGCACCAAACCAAAGGGCTTCAAAGTTGTCAAAAACTTCGCTGATGACTACAAAAAAAACGCAATGTTAGGAGACCTGTTTCTTGTACAAGGTGGGCCATTTGGCAGCAGTAACCTCCATGCTGGTGTGTGCTGCAGTGAAAAGGGCCCAAAGATCATTCAGCTCATAGGTAAATCTCCAATCTCTAAATCTCTAGACATTAATAAGAAACTTTGCCTCAGACAAACCTGATAAAGAAAAAAACAGGTTTATTTGTTTTAGTCATCTGAATGTGGTGCTTCACTTAAGCAGCTACAAAACCCAAATACAAACGTTATGTTTTCATCACATCTGTAAATTGTCTCATCTCTACTATTTATTAATGTTGCTTGCAAAGCAACATTCTTGTTATCTTACATACTGAGATATTCTTCTTCCGGGCAAAATTTCGGTGCATAACTTGTCCCACAGCTTTTGTCCTAGACCCATGAATGAGGTGTCAAATCGACCGTCTCGTTGAGTAGAGGTGTGCTTTGACTTTTATAAGCGGTTCGCACAGCGGAGGAAAAAGCGGCCAAAAAAGTCACATAGAAATGAATGGGGAATTCCTAAAATTCTTTTAAGCTCTCCCAAACACAGTGTGGGAGCTCAGGCACGGCTTCTCTTCTGTGTTCTCCTAGTGACTGTAGATGTAAAGGAGTCTCTCAATACATGTAACTATCAACTCCACACTATCAATCCAATGATTCCAAAAGTATTGGCCCCCAGTCCGATGAGGGGAACCGACGTCACGTGTAGCCCCGCCCCCAAAATAAGCGAAATCAAAAAGTTAGCACAACATGGACATATCATATAATCAAAACACTCAGCCCAATGAGGGGAACTTGCCACGTGCAGGCACCATTCACGTTTTCTTCAGGAAATGTACATTCTAGTTTTACATTAAGACTGGATAAAACTTACAAAATTATTTCTTTTTTTTTTACAGAGACCACAACCGTTCCAGGTGTCGTGAACAAAGTGCATCTCAACGGGTTTTCTGCAGGCATGAGATATGCAATTTATAGGAAGAAGACGGGAATCCCAGACTCGTTAAAAAAAAAAGTTGATGAAGCATTGAGCAGAATGCCAAATCGTCGACAGGCAGAATACAGCAATGTGCTTTTTGCTTTGGAGCTTCTCTTTGGAAAATTAGAGGTAATATAGGGCAATTTACAAAAAATAAATAAAGTGTGTATATATATATATATATATATATATGTGTGTGTGTGTGTGTGTGTGTGTGTGTGTGTTTACTTTTACAGGAAAAAGAAAGAGATGTGGAAGATTTAAACGACATTTTATTTGGTGACACTGAATGAGTGCAGCTCTGTACAACATGAAGATTCTTCTTTAAATTTTTTTTTTAATGAAAATCTGCTAACGGACCATTTACTGTTTATTTTGCTTTAGTTAAACATCATTTATTCTTAAATCAGTATTAAATCCTAAAATAGAGTTTCATGTTTGATTTTTTTTTAATCGTCAAACTTCAACAGATAAAAATAAAAAATAAAATCTTTAACCGTGTTTTTTTAACGCTCATTGATTTTTTCTTGAGAGAAAGAATTTTAAGTGAGTTTAAATTGAATTCAATTTAAATAAATTAAAGCCATGTTCACAAATATAAAAGCTGTGCTTATGAGCTCATTTTGTTTTTTGTTATCGTCTAGTCACCATTTACGAAAAAGCAGCTTTGAAATGGACTGAAAGTGTGTGTTTGTCTGTCAGTCAGGTCATTTAGAGGTGAGGTGTGTTTGTCTGTCAGACAGGTCATTTAGAGGTGAGGTGTGTTTGTCTGTCAGACAGGTCATTTAGAGGTGAAGATCTGTTTGTTTTCAGACAGGTCATTTAGAGGTGAGGTGTGTTTGTCTTTCAGACAGGTCATTTAGAAGTGAGGTGTGTTTGTCTGTCAGACAGTTCATTTAGAGGTGATGTGTGTTTGTCTGTCAGACAGGTCATTTAGAGGTGTGGTGTGTTTGTCTGTCAGACAGGTCATTTAGAGGTGAGGTGTGTTTGTCTGTCAGACAGGTCATTTGGAGGTGAGGTGTGTGTCTGTCAGACAGGTCATTTAGAGGTGAGGTGCGTTTGTCTGTCAGACAGGTCATGTAGAGGTAAGGTGTGGTTGTCAGACAGGTCATTTAGAGGTGAGGTGTGTTTGTTTGTAAAACAGTTCATTTAGAGGTGAGGTGTGTTTGTCTATCAGACAGGTTATTTAGAGGTGAGGTGTGTTTGTCTTTCAGACAGGTCATTTAGAGGTGAAGATCTGTTTGTTTTCAGACAGGTCATTTAGAGGTGAGGTGTGTTTGTCTGTCAGACAGGTCATTTGGAGGTGAGGTGTGTGTCTGTCAGACAGGTCATTTAGAGGTGAGGTGTGTTTGTCTGTCAGACAGTTCATTTAGAGGTGATGTGTGTTTGTCTGTCAGACAGGTCATTTAGAGGTGTGGTGTGTTTGTCTGTCAGACAGGTCATTTAGAGGTAAGGTGTGTTTGTCAGTCAGGTCATTTAGAGGTGAGGTGTGTTTGTCTGTCAAACAGTTCATTTAGATGTGAGGAGTGTTTGTATGTCAGACAGGTCATTTAGAGGTGAGGTGTGTTTGTCTGTCAGACAGGTCATTTAGAGGTGTGGTGTGTTTGTCTGTCAGACAGGTCATTTAGAGGTGAGGTGTGTTTGTCTTTCAGACAGGTCATTTAGAGGTGAGGTGTGTTTGTCTGTCAGACAGTTCATTTAGAGGTGAGGTGTGTTTGTCTGTCAGACAGGTCATTTAGAGGTGTGGTGTGTTTGTCAAACAGTTCATTTAGATGTGAGGAGTGTTTGTCTGTCAAACAGTTCATTTAGATGTGAGGAGTGTTTGTATGTCAGACAGGTCATTTAGAGGTAAGGAGTGTTTGTATGTCAGACAGGTCATTTAGAGGTGAGGAGTGTTTGTATGTCAGACAGGTCATTTAGAGGTGAGGTGTGTTTGTCTGTCAAACAGTTCATTTAGAGGTGTGGTGTGTTTGTTTGTCTGACAGGTCATTTGTAGGTGAGGTGTGTTTGTTTGTCAGACAGGTCATTTAGAGGTGAGGTGTGTTTGTCTGTCAGACAGGTAATTTAGAGGTGAGGTGTGTTTGTCTGTCAGACAGGTTATTTAGAGGTGAGGTGTGTGTGTGTCTGTCAGACAGGTTATTTAGAGGTGAGGTGCGTTTGTCAGACAGGTTATTTAGAGGTGAGGTGTGTTTGTCAGACAGGTGATTTGGAGGTGAGGTGTGTGTTTGTCAGACAGGTCATTTAGAGGTGAGGTGTGTTTTTTTTGTCAGACAGGTCATTTAGAGGTGAGGTTTGTTTGTCAGACAGGTCATTTAGAGGTGAGGTTTGTTTGTCAGACAGGTCATTTAGAGGTGAGGTGTGTTTGTCTGTTGCTTTTGCTTGTGTTTTATATACACTCACCGGCCACTTTATTAGGTCCACTTTTCTAGTACCGGGTTGGACCCCATTTTGCCTTCAGAACTGTCTTAATCCTTCGTGGCATAGATTCAACAAGGTACTGGAGGAAATATTCCTCAGAGGTTTTGGTCCATATTGCCATGATAGCATCACGCAGTTGCTGCAGATTTGTTGGCTGCATATCCATGATGCGAATCTCCCGTTCCATCACATCCCAAAGGTGCTCTATTGGACTGAGATCTGGTGACTGTGGAGGCCATTTGAGTACAGTGAAATTGTCATGTTCAAGAAACCAGTCTGAACCATCACCACCAGCCTGAACCGTTGATACAAGGCAGGATGGATCCATGTTTTCATGTCGTTGACGCCAAATTCTGACCCTACCATCCAAATGTCGCAGCAGAAATCGAGACTCATCAGACCAGGCAACATTTTTTCAATTTTCTATTTTGGTGAGCCTGTGAGAATTGTAGCCTTCTTAGCTGTCAGGAGTGGAGCCCGGTGTGGTCTTCTGCTGCTGTAGCTCATCCGCCTCAAGGATCGACATGTTGTGTGTTCAGAGATGCTCTTCTGCATACCTCGGTTGTAACGAGTGGTTATTTGAGTTACTGTTGCCTTTCTATCAGCTCGAACCAGTCTGGCCATTCTCCTCTGACCTCTGGCATCAACAAGGCATTTTCACCCACAGAACTGCCGCTCACTGGATATTTTCTCTTTTTCTAACCATTCTCTGTAAACCCTAGAGATGGTTGTGCATGAAAATCCCAGTAGACCAGCAGTTTCTGAAATAGCCGGACCAGCCTGTCTGGCACCAACAACCAAGCAACATTCAAAAGTCACTTAAATCACCTTTCTTCCCCATTGTGATGCTCGGTTTGAACTGCAGCAGATCATCTTGACCATGTCTACATGCCTAAATGCATTGAGTTGCTGCCATGTGATTGGCTGATTAGAAATTTGCGTTAACAAGCAGTTGGACAGGTGTACCTAATAAAAGGTATATATATATATATAAAATTTACACATTTCTCCCACTCACTCTTATTCATTACTTTTCCTCTATCGTCTCTCTTACACTCTCTAATCTCTCTCTCTCTCTCTCTCTCTCTCTCTCTCTCTCTCTCTCTCTCTCTCTCTCTCTCTGTGTGTGTGTGTGTGTGTGTGTGCGTGTGCAGTATTGTGAGTGGCACAAAGTTCTTCTGCATCTTGTTTCATTTTCAGAAGCGAAAGCGAGCGTAACTGCAGCAGACAGTTATACTGCCATTTACACTAAGAGCTCCATAGTGAAGGTGCTGAATCACACCAATGGTGAGTGCTGTTGTTTTTCATCTATTCTCTGTGGTGTTTGGTTAAACTGGTATTTTTTAAAACAAATTTTCAATAAAAAGGTATTGATGTTGTAATAAACATTTATTAGTAGAGAATTCAAAGCTGTTTTTTAGGCTCTGTATAAGGATGTGAGCAACTGGCAGAAATGTTAACAGTGTATAGTCCAGTGTTGAACTGTTGATGTTAAAGTGCAGGGTGTGGCATGCCATATTGTGGAAGTGTGCTGTAGGGTGTATTAGTTTTGACTGTTAATTAGTCAGAGGGAAAAGCTATCCTTCAGTCAGCTAGTGCGGGATCGGATGCTGCGGTGACGTCTTCCTGAGGGATGTGGATGTGGATCCACCACCAGCTCCTTGGTCTTGTCCATGTTGAGTGAGAGGTGGTTCTCCTGACACCATTCTCACATATAGGTGTTCTTATTTTCCAGGTGGGAGAGAGCAGTGTGAAGGGTGAAAGCATTAGCATCATCTGTGGAACGGTTGCTACGATATGCAACTGTAGCGGATCTAGTGAGGCAGGCAGCACAGAGCAGATGTAATCTCAGATGAGTCTCTCAAAGCACTTGCTGAAGATGGGGGTGAGAGCAACTGGCCTTCAGTCATTTAGGCATGTGATTTTGTTTTTCTTTGGTATGGGCACAATGGTGGATTTTTTTGAAGCATGATGGAACCACAGACAGACAGAGGGAGAGGTTGAAAATGTCTGAAAACACCAGCTAGTTGGGATGCACATGCTCGGAGCACACGCCCTGAGATGCCATCAGGACCCGCAGCCTTGCGGATGTTTAGCCGTCGGAAGGATCGGGTTACATCCACGACAGAGATGGAGAGTGCACTCACATCTCCTGCAGCAGCCGCAAGAGCGCTCTCTGTGTGGGCGCGGTTGTGAGCCTCGAAATGAGCATAAAACTTAAGCTCATCCGGTAGAGAGGTGGCAATGTTCACAGTAGCAGGTTTATTCCCTTTAACATCTAAGATGTTATCGATGCCCTGCCACATGCTTCTTGTATCGTCGGTGTTGAATTGTTCTTCAACTTTGTTTTTATGTTGTGTTTATGCAGCTTTGATGGATTTCCTGAGATCTTAACTAGCTTGTTTGCGGTCACGGTGAGGCAAGCCCCCCCCACCCAATCAGAGTCTTGGCCCGCCCTGGCCCCACACCACATAACAGCCAATCACAAAATTGGTGTGATGTTCAATTCAGCTCGAGATACGTGATTTTCTAATTTCTGCCCAACCCCCTTTTTTCCTCTCCTAGACAGACAGAAAGACTTAGCTCATTCATTCACATTTACGCAACCTTTGAGGTAAACGGACATGCTTATAAAGCCATAAACGACAGTCACAGTAACTTTATTAGAACTGTTAGTGAACTTGATTAACACACTATATATAGCCTAATAAAATACAACATGTACAGATTTCTTGTTCCAAAAGGACAAAAGAAAACCACTTTAGCTCTCCAGGACACAGCTACCACCTCCTCATCCATTTGCGGCAATGAGGTCAGAGAAATGGATGAGTCGAGTTCATCTGCAGCTTCCGATGATGTCAAAAGCACAAATACACCCACTCAAAGATGCAGCAATTCTGTCCCGAATGATTTAAACAGGGCGAATCCTTACCAGCTGGTTCTGAAATCATGCCCCCCGAACTCTTTTTGGAGGGAGAGAGAGATGTTTTTCGGTCGCTTGTTATCAGTCACGGCTGTGGCTTGAATATTCTGTAGATCACGATGCATGATTTTGTTTTCCGTGTTGTGTTCGGTGTTGCTTTCTCTGAAAATGACACGTTCGTTTCGACAGGTTTTCGAAACTGGAAAGCAGCATTAGAACGTGACCGCAATCTTAAAAAACATGCGTGCAAAAGAATTGCCCCTATTTATCAAATCTAAAGTTACTTAACTGATACAAGATCTGTTAAGGGGTCAAAAATTTACAAATGCAAAAAGAGAGAATGTAAAAATAAACATGTTAACCCTATTTATATATAAAGTTACTAAATAGTTCCAAAATATGTACAAAAAATATTAAAAATGAAGAAAACACAACAATAACAAACAACCCTAACAATTGTCTTAATTATATGGTATTAAAACTAGAGACATGAGAGATTAAAGCATTATAGAACCCCCCCACCCCAATACGACCGGCCCACCTGGAATATCACTTGGCCCACCTTTCATCTCATATCTGGAGCCGGGCCTGATCCAATTGCAGTTCAAACTTCTTTATTAATCCAAAACAAGAGACAGGCAAACAGACCGGCAGGCAAAACTAAGCAGAACTCAGAGCTAACAAAAAACATAGAACATTAACCATCAAACATTAAACAACGACCAGCACTGGGAAGTGAACCAACAGAGTAGATATAACAAACAGGAACCAATCACAAAGCTGAGACAATCAGTGACTAAGACAACACACCTGAGGGAAAGATTGAGTTCGATTAGTGTCCATGGCAACAAACAAGTGGGCGGGGCAAACAATTAACAGCAAGGCAAACCAGCAGACAGAAACAGGGCAAAACACAGACAAGACTCATTACATTTGCGATCATCAGGGTTCCCGGATTTAAAAGCAGATGTCTGCGCTGACAAGGCTACTCGAACATAGCTTTAGGTTGGGATAGATGCGTGGGGTTGATATATAATAAAATTCTAATTATATAATATAATAATAATAATAATAATAATAATAATAATAACTTGAATGATTATAAGAGACTTCATGGAAATGTGTAAAGATAAAATATGGCTATAGAGTGAAGAGGTTTAAAGTTCAAATACATTATATAAACATTTGTAAAGTCGAATAGTTCACAACTTATCAGACATTTATAGAATATTTACAGCAATTATACAGTAATTTATCAGTAGAAACAAATTATTTTGCTCTTTTCTGTTACTCTGCCTAATCTTATAATTTATAGTTTTAAATTTAAATTGTTTTTATTCCTAAGTTGTGGGATGTGGTATCTTTCTGGTTAAGGTGTTAGATCACTAATCAGGAGTTTGAATCACAGGTCCAAAAAGCGTCCACCTCTGGGCCCTTATCCCCTAAGTTGTATAAAAACTAAATAAAATTAAGTCACTCTGCATTCATGTAAATTGTATGATTCCTTTTTTTACTCAGCACAATGTACAACATGTTCTGGAACAACAATAAACTTTTTTTTCCTGCTCTTTACTTTTATCTTTTTTTCTAGGCACAATCAAAGGAGATCACAGAGGAGAACCTCAAGTCAATGTTCAAAGTTGTAAAAAAGTACAAAGATGAATTTTATTTGAACAATGTCATGGAAGGAGATGTGTTCATTGTGAAACATGAAAGAAAGGTCCAGAAGGCTGGATTGTACACTGATGGACAGATCATTCAGTTACAAGGTAAAAAAACATAAAACATACAGTAATAGATTGAAATAGACTGTGAAGCAAATACAGTTATAATGTGTGTATGTGTTCCAGTAAATTGAGAGAAGTGACATTGTAAAGCAGATCTGATTATTGTCCTTTAACATCACAAGAGTTTTATTCCTCTTATATCACACCGATAACAGTTTTCCTTTATTCTTTATCCATCCATCCATCTTCTACCACTTATCCGGGGCCGGGTCGCGGGGGCAGCAGTCTAAGCAGGGATGCCCAGACTTCCCTCTCCCCAGACACTTCCTCCAGCTCTTCCGGGGGAATACCGAGGCGTTCCCAGGCCAGCTGAGAGACATAGTCCCTCCAGCGTGTCCTAGGTCTTCCCCGGGGCCTCCTCCCGGTTGGACATGCCTGAAACACCTCCCCAGGGAGGCGTCCAGGAGGCATCCGAAACAGATGCCCGAGCCACCTCAGCTGACTCCTCTCGATGTGGAGGAGCAGTGGCTCTACTCTGAGCTCCTCCCGAGTGACCGAGCTCCTCACCCTATCTCTAAGGGAGCATCCAGCCACCCTGCGGAGGAAACTCATTTTGGCCACCTGTATCCGGGATCTCGTCCTTTCGGTCATGACCCAAAGCTCATGACCATAGGTGAGGGTAGGAACATAGATCGACTGGTAAATAGAGAGCTTCGCCTTGCGGCTCAGCTCTTTCTTCACCACAACAGGTCGGTATATCGACCGCATCACTGCAGAAGATACACCAATCCGCCTGTCAATCTCCCGCTCCATCCTTTCCGCACTCGTGAATGAGACCCCAAGATACTTAAACTCCTCCACTAGAGGCAGGAGCTCTCCACCAACCTGAAGGGGGCAAACCACCCTTTTCCGGCTGAGAACCATGGCCTCGGACTTGGAGGTGCTGATTCTCATCCCCGCCGCTTCACACTCGGCTGCAAACCGTCAAGTGCACGCTGAAGGTCCTGATTTGAGGAAGCCAGCAGGACAACATCATCTGCAAAAAGCAGAGACGAAATCCTGTGGTCCCCAAACCGGACTCCCTCTGGCCCCAGACTGCGCCTAGAAATCCTGTCCATATAAGTAATGAACAGGACCAGTGACAAAGGGCAGCCCTGCCAGAGTCCAACATGCACTGGGAACAAGTCTGACTTACTGCCGGCAATGCAAAACAAACTCCTGCTCCGGGCATACAGGGACCGGACAGCCCTTAACAGAGGCCCCGAACCCCATACTCCCAGAGCACATCCCACAGGTCACCATGAGGGACACAGTCTTCTCCCGATCCACAAAGCACATGTGAACTGGTTGTGCAAACTCCCATGAACCCTCCAGCAACCTGGCGAGGGTATAGAGATGGTCCAGTGTTCCACGACCGGGAAGAAACCCGCATTGTTCCTCCTGAATCCGACGTTCGAATATCAGCCGAATTCTCCTCTCCAGTACCCTGGCATAGACTTTTCCGGGGAGGCTGAGGAGTGTGATCCCCCTTCTTAAACAGAGGGACCACCACCCCAGTCTGCCAGTCCAGAGGCATTGTCCCCAACCTCCATGCGATGTTGCAGAGGCGTGTCAACCAAGACAGCCCCACAACATCCGGAGACTTGAGGTACTCAGGGCGGATCTCATCCACCCCCAGTGCCTTGCCACTGAGGAGCTTCTCAACTACCTCAGTGACCTCAGCTTGGGGAATCGACGAGTCCACAACTGAGCCCCCGCTCTCTGCTTCCTCAGTGGAAGACATGTCGGTGGGGTTGAGGAGAACCTTGAAGTATTCCTTCCACCATCCCAGGACGTCCCCAGTCGAAGTCAGCATATTCCCACTCCCACCGTAAACAGTGTGGGCAGGGCACTGCTTCCCCCTCCTGAGGCGCCGGACGGTTTGCCAGAATTTCTTCGAGGCCAACCGAGAGTCCTTCTCCATGACCTCACCGAACTCCTCCCAGACCCGAGTTTTGGCCTCCGTGACCACCCGGGCTGAAGCACGCTTGGCCCTTCGGTACCTATCAGCTGCCTCCGGAGTCCCCCGAGCCAATTATTCTTTATTATTTATTAAAAGACTGATCCATGCTTTCATTGAATGTCCACCAGCCTT
The DNA here is from genome assembly GCF_022655615.1 of Tachysurus fulvidraco. Taxonomy (NCBI): domain Eukaryota; kingdom Metazoa; phylum Chordata; class Actinopteri; order Siluriformes; family Bagridae; genus Tachysurus; species Tachysurus fulvidraco. Next base: position 2,150,484 of record NC_062539.1, read on the forward strand.
TGTTTCTCTCTCCTGATGTTAATTAGGAAAAAAATAAACCAATTGTCAATAAACCAAAAACAGTTACAGCTTTTTTTAATGTCTCATATAAATCTTTATATGTTTATTTCAGATTGATGCCTTGTCCTTGACTTCTGTCATAATTCTGTTCTAATTCTGATATAATGTATAATGTATAATGATGGATTATGTGTTCAGTCTTAACAGGAACATTCTACAACAGTACAGAGATAAACAAGGTGAATGTGGATGCGTTCACTGGAAAAAAAAGTTTTGCTGTTTACAGGAAGAAGAAAGGAATTCCTAAGTCATTCAAGAAAAATGTTGACGAAGCAATAAACAAATGTCCAGAAAGCAATTTTGATGGATATAACTGTATGGAGTTTGTCATGGAGCTTCTCGAGGTTTATCTGCCGGTAAAACAACAAATTTCACAACTTAAGAACAAAAACCAGGGAACGTATTCATGAACATTCTCAGTGTAAATAGTTTCGTTTATAAGAGAAAATTCTTAGAAATGTGTGTGTTTCCCTTTAAGACTAAAGAGAAGATCTTAATAAAGATAACATTTATTCATAAAGCATCAGGCAATCACCCTGATCAACAACTCACCATAATTACTGTACAGTATATTCACTGCTTCTTATCATAAGTACTGCATTATCAGAACTGTCAGTCATCAAATCATCGGTATATTACACACTACTGCTGCTGTATATTGTATAAAGCATAATATTGCACAATATTGTGCAATATTATGCTGTATATTGTATAAAGCCTAATATTGCACAATATTGTTATTTTCACTCCCACACTTTATGTACATAACTGATCGTTCATATTCCATATTCATATTTTATATATTTTATTCATTCTATATCCATATTTTATACTCATTCTGTCTATATTGTATCTCATCGTCTGCATTGTTATCTTGTATCGTATAGCGTTATTTATGTCTGTACCTTTGAGAGTCACAAACTGCTGGAACCAAATTTCTTGTGTGTGTGAACGCACTTGGCCAATAAACCTGATTCTGATTCTGATCTTAACCCTTAAAAGAGCTCATAAGGTCAAAAAGTGTTAGAAGTGAGGAGGACTTTTAAGAGGATGAAGAGTTTCTTTATCAGAGGAGAAAATGGCTGAAAGGTGAAGAAGGAGAAGAAATGTATCGTGTACAATATTTAAATCATAGTTAGTTAATAAGATGATACAGATTAGATTATTTCTGTGACCAATCACATAAGAAATCACATCTCCACTATGCTGCTGTGTCATTTAGAGACTCGAACATCTCTGAAACAGAGCTGAAATGCCACAGCAGCAGAAATGATATCATTTGTCTCTATGACATTTCTGCTCTGTGTCAGAGATGTTTACATTTACATTTACATTACATAACATACAGCTGTTAGAACATCTCTAATACGATCGGTCACCAGCGTAATCCCTACACCATATAGTCTCTAATATCTTAACACAGAGACAAAGTGAAGGTTTATAATAGACCAGATTTTAAAAGCTCTTCTATGTTTTATTGCACAACCAATCACAGGCTTCAAAAGTGTCACACCTATTAAAATGTTAAGCCCCGCCTCCTCTCTTTTGTCCTGAATCTTAAGATAAGATTCACAGTAAGAGATTTTTAAGCTAAATTAGAATTCTCTGAGTTCATTCTTTATGGGTTGTTATGAACACAGGCCCAGGATTTATATATACAGCTCTAAAGGGAAAAATATTTTGCTTTAGTTTCTTTTTCACAATCCTGACGCTGGTGATTTGTTTTATTTTACGTGATTTGTTTTATTTAACTGGTGATTTGTTTTTTCCCCCCCAGCCGATTAAATCAGAATGCAGTAAGATTGCTTTTGGCACTAAACCAAAGGGCTTCAAAGTTGTCAAAATGTTCGCTGATGACTACAACAGTAACGCAATGTTAGGAGACCTGTTTCTTGTGCGCGATGGGCCATTTGGCAGCACTAAACTCCATGCTGGTGTGTGCTGCAGTGAAAAGGGCCCACAGATTATTCAGCTCTTAGGTAAATCTATAATATCTAAATCTTTAGACATTATTAAGAAACTTTGCCTCAGACAAACCTGATAAAGAAAAAAACTTGGGTTAAGCAGCTACATAACCCAACTACAAACGTTATTTTCCATCACATCTGTAAATTGTCTCATCTTTACTAATGTATTGTACATTAAGACGGATAAAACTTTAAAACTTATGAAATGATTTCCTTCCCCCAGCAAGGATTAAAGGGTCCAGACCCATTCCAGGTGTTGTGACCATAGTGCATCTCAACGGGTTTTCTGCAGACATGAATTATGCAATTTATAGGAGGACACAGGGAATCCCTGACTCATTCCAAAAAAAAGTCGATGAAGCATTGAGCAGAAAGCCAAATCATCAAGAGGAACGATTCAGCAATGTGTGTTTTGCCTTGGAACTTCTCTTTGGAGAATTAAAGGTAATAACGAGCAATTTACATTTTAAAATTAAAGTTAATAAAAGTATATATACTATATATAATTATGTGTGTGTGTGTGTGTGTGTGTGTGTGTGTGTGTTTACTTTTACAGGAAAAAGAAAGAGATGTGGAAGATTTGAATGACATTTTGTTTGGTGACACTGAATGAGTGCAGCTCTGTACAACCTGAAGATTCTTCTTTAAATTATTTAATTGAAGTTAATTACAGTGATAGTTACACATAACTTATTCTTAAATCAGTATTAAATCCTAAAATAGAGTTCAACATTTCATGTTTGATTTTTTTTAATCATCGTCAAACTACAACAGATAAAAACAAACACATGATGAAATAAAATCTTTAACCGTTTTCTGATTATTGTGTTTTTTTTAATGCTCAGAGATTTTTTTCTTGAGAGAAAAATTTTTTAAGTGAGTTTAAATTAAATTTTATTATTTTAGTTCATATCATTACATCAAAAACTAAAACCATGTTCACAAATATAAAAGCTGTGCTTATGAGCTCAGTTTGTTTTTTGTTATCGTCTAGTCACCGTTTACGAAGAAGCAGATCAAAGCATGGAGTTTACATATACAGTATGTAGCTTTGAAATGGACTGAAAGTGTGTGTTTGTCTGTCAGACAGGTCATTTAGAGGTGAGGTGTGTTTGTCTGTCAGACAGGTCATTTAGAGGTGAGGTGTGTTTGTCTGTCAGACAGGTCATTTAGAGGTGAGGTGTGTTTGTCTGTCAGTCAGGTCATTTAGAGGTGAGGTGTGTTTGTCTGTCAGTCAGGTCATTTAGAGGTGAGGTGTGTTTGTCTGTCAGACAGGTCAGTTAGAGGTGAGGTGTGTTTGTCTGTCAGACAGGTTTTAGAGGTGAGGTGTGTTTGTCTGTCAGACAGGTCATTTAGAGGTGAGGTGTGTTTGTCTGTCAGACAGGTCATTTAGAGGTGAGGTGTGTTTGTCTGTCAGACAGGTCATTTAGAGGTGAGGTGTGTTTGTCTGTCAGACAGGTCATTTAGAGGTGAGGTGTGTTTGTCTGTCAGACAGGTCATTTAGAGGTGAGGTGTTTATCAGACAGGTCATTTAGAGGTGAGGTGTGTTTGTCTGTCAGACAGGTCATTTAGAGGTGAGGTGTGTTTGTCAGACAGGTCATTTAGAGGTGAGGTGTGTTTGTCTGTCAGACAGGTCATTTAGAGGTGAGGTGTGTTTGTCTGTCAGACACGTCATTTAGAGGTTAGGAGTGGTTGTCAGACAGGTCATTTAGAGGTGAGGTGTGTTTGTCTGTCAGACAGGTCATTTAGAGGTGAGGTGTGTTTGTCTGTCAGACAGGTCATTTAGAGGTGAGGTATGTTTGTCTGTCAGACAGGTCATTTAGAGGTGAGGTGTGTTTGTCTGTTGCTTTTGCTTGTGTTTTATATATACAGTCACCGGCCACTTTATTAGGTACACTTTTCTAGTACCGGGTTGGACCCCATTTTGCCTTCAGAACTGTCTTAATCCTTCGTGGCATAGATTCAACAAGGTACTGGAGGAAATATTCCTCAGAGGTTTTGGTCCATATTGCCATGATAGCATCACGCAGTTGCTGCAGATTTGTTGGCTGCATATCCATGATGCGAATCTCCCGTTCCATCACATCCCAAAGGTGCTCTATTGGACTGAGATCTGGTGACTGTGGAGGCCATTTGAGTACAGTGAAATTGTCATGTTCAAGAAACCAGTCTGAACCATCACCACCAGCCTGAACCGTTGATACAAGGCAGGATGGATCCATGTTTTTGTCGTTGACGCCAAATTCTGACCCTACCATCCGAATGTCGCAGCAGAAATCGAGACTCATCAGACCAGGCAACATTTTTCCAATCTTCTATTTTGGTGAGCCTGTGAGAATTGTAGCCTCAGTCCTGTTCTTAGATGTCAGGAGTGGCACCTGGTGTGGTCTTCTGCTGCTGTAGCTCATCCGCCTCAAGGATCGACATGTTGTGTGTTCAGAGATGCTCTTCTGCATACCTCGGTTGTAACGAGTGGTTATTTGAGTTACTGTTGCCTTTCTATCAGCTCGAACCAGTCTGGCCATTCTCCTCTGACCTCTGGCATCAACAAGGCATTTGCGCCCACAGAACTGCCGCTCACTGGATATTTTCTCTTTTTCTAACCATTCTCTGTAAACCCTAGAGATGGTTGTGCATGAAAATCCCAGTAGATCAGCAGTTTCTGAAATAGCCGGACCAGCCTGTCTGGCACCAACAACCAAGCAACATTCAAAGTCACTTAAATCACCTTTCTTCCCCATTCTGATGCTCGGTTTGAAATGCAGCAGATCATCTTGACCATGTCTACATGCCTAAATGCATTGAGTTGCTGCCATGTGATTGGCTGTTTAGAAATTTGCGTTAACAAGCAGTTGGACAGGTGTACCTAATAAAGGTATATATATATATATATATATATATATATATATATATATATATATATATATATATATATATATATATATATATATCTTCTGCATCTTGTTTCATTTTCAGAAGCGAAAGCGAGCGTAACTGCAGCAGACAGTTATACTGCCATTTACACTAAGAGCTCCATAGTGAAGGTGCTGAATCACACCAATGGTGAGTGCTGTTGTTTTTCATCTATTTTCTGTGGTGTTTGGTTAAACTGGTATTTTTTAAAACAAATTTTCAATAAAAAGGTATTGATGTTGTAATAAACATTCATTGTTAGAGAATTCAAAGCTGTTTTTCAGGCTCTGTATAAGGATGTGAGCAACTGGCAGAAATGGAAACGTGTTGAACTGTTGACGTTAAAGTGCAGGGGGTGGCATGCCATATTGTGGAAGTGTGCTGTAGGGTGTATTAGTTTTGACTGTTAATTAGTCAGATAGTCTGTGAGAAAAAGCTATCCCTTAGTTGGCTAGTGCGGGAATCGGATGCTGTGGCATCGTCTTCCTGAGGGAAGCAGAGAGAGCTGTCTGTGGATGCTGGGGCTCATTCCAAACTTCCTCAGCCACCTCAGGAAGAAGAGGCGTTGATGTGGCTTCATCAGCACTGTTTCAATGTGTATGGACCAAGTGAGATCCTCACTCATGTTAACACAGAGGAACTTATAGCTGCATACCCGCTCCACAGGTCTTGTTGATGTGATGGGTTTGTGTTCTCTGCTCTGTCTCCTGAAATCCACCACCAGCTCCTTGGTCTTGTCAATGTTGAGTGAGAGGTGGTTCTCCTGACACCGTTTAGTCATGGTGGTCACCTCTTCTCTGTAGGCTGTCTCACCGTTGTGTCGTCAGCGAATTTGACAATGACGTTGGAGCTGTGTGTGGCTGCACAGTCACGAGTGTACAGGGAGTACAGGAGTGGACTGAGGACACAGCCCTGAGGAGCACCAGTGTTGAGGGTCAGTGGGGATGAAGTTTTGCTGCCCATTCTTACCACCAAACTTCTGCCTGTCAGGAAGTCCTGGATCTGTTTAGTCCCAGAGTCTGGAGCTTTGCAACAAGTGTGGCAGGCACTATGGTGGTAAATGCTGTAGTCAACAAACAGCATTCTCACATATAGGTGTTCTTATTTTCCAGGTGGGAGAGAGCAGTGTGAAGGGTGAAAGCATTAGCATCATCTGTGGAACGGTTGCTACGATATGCAAACTATAGCGGATCTAGTGAGGCAGGCAGCACAGAGCAGATGTAATCTCAGATGAGTCGCTCAAAGCACTTGCTGAAGATGGGGGTGAGAGCAACTGGCCTCCAGTCATTTAGGCATGTGATTTTGTTTTTCTTTGGTATGGGCACAATGGTGGATTTTTTTTGAAGCATGATGGAACCACAGACAGACAGAGGGAGAGGCAAGGCAAGGCAAGGCAAGTTTATTTGTATAGCACATTTCATACACAGAGGTCATTCAAAGTGCTTTACATAGAAATTAGAAAACAGTTTACAAAAGAGAAAAAAATATGAAAAATAAGACACACGATAAAATCATAACAAAAACAAATAACAATTAAAGGAATTAAATGTGATTTTAATAAAAACAGTTTAAAATATGTTAAAAAGAATAAAACAGGAATAAAAGTGATTTGGATAAAAAGCACAGTCAGTGTGAAGCAGCACAGCGCTCATTCAGTAAATGCAGAGTTAAACAGATGTGTTTTTAATCTTGATTTAAAAGTGTCTACTGTTGAAGCACATCTGATCTCTTCTGGAAGCTGATTCCAGCTATAGGTGGCGTAATAACTAAACGCTGACACACCTTGTTTCGAGTGAACCCTTGGTATCTCTAACTGACCTGATCCTAATGATCTGAGTAGTCTGCTTGGTTTATATTCAATTAGCATATCTGCAATGTATTTCGGTCCTAAGCCATGAAGTGATTTATAAACGAGTAACAACACTTTAAAATCTATTCTAAATGTAACTGGAAGCCAGTGTAAGGACCTGAGGACTGGAGTGATGTGCTCAGATTTTTTGGTTCTTGTCAGAATTCTGGCAGCAGCGTTCTGTATGAGCTGCAGCTGTCTAATGGTCTTCTTGGGGATCCCAGTAAGGAGTCCATTGCAATAATCCACCCTGCTGGTAATGAAAGCATGAACAAGTTTCTCTAAGTCCTATGTTGAGACAAAACATCTAATTCTGGCTATATTTCTGAGATGGTAGTAAGCTGATTTGCTTATCGCTTTCACATGACTACTGAAATTAAGGTCAGACTCTAAAATTACACCAAGATTTCTGACTTTATTTTGTGTCTTTAGACCCCTAGAGTCAAGGTGTGTGTTAACCTTGAGAGTTTCATCTTTATTTCTGAATACAATGACTTCAGTTTTGTCTTTGTTTAACTGGAGGAAGTTTTGACGCATCCAGCTGTTAATTTCATCAATGCACTTACTGTACATAGAGAGTCAATGGGGCTGTAGTCATTAGGGAACAGGGCTAAGTATATCTGGGTGTCATCTGCATAGCTATGGTAAGCAATTTGGTTCTTTTTCATTATTTGACCAATTGGGAGCATATACAAATTAAAGAGAAGCGGTGCGAGAATTGAGCCCTGTGGGACTCCACATGTCATGGATGTTCACTCAGATTTATGGTTACCTATGTTTACATAGTAACCTCTCCCTTTTAGGTATGATTTAAACCAATTGAGGACCATCCCAGAAAGCCCTACCCAGTTTTCCAGTCTATGTTAGAGTATGGTGATCTACCGTGTCAAAGGCAGCACTAAGATCTAGTAGCACCAGCACTGATATTTTACCTGAATCAGAGTTTAAGCGAGTATCATTTATTATCTTTATGAGCACTGTCTCTGTGCTGTGATGCTGGCGGAAACCAGATTGAAAATTGTCCAGATAGCCATTTGAGTTTAAGAATTTGTTCAGCTGATTGAAACAACCTTTTCAATGATCTTGCCTATAAAAGGAAGATTTGAGATTGGTCTGTAGTTGCTAAGTATGGTTTTGTCTAGGTTACTCTTTTTTAGGAGAGGCTTAACAACTGCCATTTTTAGGGACTCTGGAAAAGTGCCTGTGAGCAGAGAGGTATTTACTATTTTTAAGAGGTCAGTTTCTAAGCAGTTAAGTACCTTTTTGAGAAAGGATGTGGGGAGGGTGTCAAGGCTGCAAGTTGATGCTTTAAGATGTTGTACTGTTTCTTCCAGGGTTTTTATATCAATTATGTCAAATTCTGAGAAAATGACAAATTTTTGAGGTCTGACTGACCACGTTACAATATGAGGCCGTATTGATTGCCATTCTGATATTACTGAGTTTCTCAGAGAAAAAGGTTGCAAACTCATTGCATTTGTTGTCAGAGAGCATTTCACTAGGAATTTAAAAGAGGTTGAAAATGTCTAATAAAACACCAGCTAGTTGGGATGCACATGCTCGGAGCACACGCCTTGGGATGCCATCAGGACCCGCAGCCTTGCGGATGTTTAGCCGTCGGAAGGATCGGCTTACATCCGTGACAGAGACGGAGAGTGCACTCACATCTTCTGCAGCAGCCGCAGGAGCGCTCTCTGTGTGGGCGCGGTTGTGAGCCTCGAAATGAGCATAACATTTCCTGCTCCTTCAGTTCTCTCCAGCGCTGGAAAGCTGATCCTATATTAACACGTCCTACTTCTTGCCTTATTGTAAGCCTTTCTTCTCTTTCTTTCTTTGTTTTTATCCTCCATGTCGATGTTAAAAACGCTTTCTGCTAATGTCACACACGCGCACTGAACACTCTCTCTGCCCATATTCACAAGACCCACCCCTTACCGCTCATTGGCTACACATTAGATTTGTTTTTGTTTAGTTTGGCTTCCCAAGCCGTTTTCTGAAGCATTTCTCAAACAACGGAGACCCCACCTTTAAGCAAGGCCCTTAACCCTAAGTTGTATAAAAATTAAATAAAATTAAGTCTCTCTGCATTAATGAAAATTGTATCATTCCTTTTTTTGTCTGCTGTGACTGGGACCTCAGCACTTTCATGTACAACATGTTCTGGAACAATAATAAACCTACTTTGATCCTTCACAGCCGGACAACATGCACAATTTTTTGCTCTTTATTTTTATCTTTTTTAATTCAATTGGTGATTGTTTTTTCTAGGCACAATCAAAGGAAAGCACAGAGAAGAGCCTCAAGTCAACGTTCAAAGTTGTAAAAAAGTACAAAGATGAATTTTCTTTGAACAATGTCATGGAAGGAGATGTGTTCGTTGTGAAACATGAAAGAAACGTAGAGAACGCTGGAGTGTACACCGATGAACAGATTATTCAGTTAAAAAAAGGTAAAAAAAATAACTAAACATAAAACATAATAGATCGAAATAGACCGTGAAGATTAAAAATTTGCACAACGTGGACATGTGACATATCAAAACACACAGCATAATGAGGGGAACTGCCCTACGGGTATTCGGATCACGTCACATGCTCATGTCCGCTCACCTCCAAAAGTATTGGCACCCTATCGGTACAGTAGCTTTCACAATTTCCTCCAAAATGCACCGGCCTTTGCAAATATTTGCACCGTCAAAGCCAACATCAAAGTTTGTCGCGACGAACTTTACAAATTTAGTTTCAGATTGATGCCTTGTCAGTGTATTCTGTCATAATTCTGTTCTAATTCTGATGTATAATGATGGATTATGTGTTCAGTCTCAACAGGAATGTTCTACAACAGTACAGAGATAAACAAAGTGAATGTGGATGCGTTCACTGGAGGAAAAAGTTTTGCTGTTTACAGGAAGAAGAAAGGAATTCCTCAGTCATTCAAGAAAAATATTGAAGCAGCAACGAGCAAATGTCCAGAAACAAATTTTCATGAATATAACTGTATGGAGTTTGTCATGGAGCTTCTCGGGGTTTTTCTGCAGGTAAAACAACAAATTTCACAACTTAAGAACAAAAGCCAGGACATGTATTCATGAACATTCTCAGTGTAAATAGTTTCGTTTATAAGAGAAAAGTCTTAGAAATCTGGGCGTTTCCCTTTAAGACTAAAGAGAAGATCCTAGTAGAGATAAAAGTTCTTCATAAAGTATCCAAATATAATAGAGCTCATGAGGTCAAAAAGTGTTAGGAGTTGTGAGGGGGACTTTTAAGAGGATGAAGAGTTTCTTTATCAGAGGAAAAAAGATGTTTTGGAAATGTTTACATTTACATTTACATTACAATTATTACCTTTATAACATACAGATATTGGAACAGCTCAAATACGATCGGTCACCAGCGTAATCCCTACACCATATAGTCTCTAATATCTTAACACAGAGACAAAGGGAAGGTTTATTATAGACCAGATTTTAAAAGCCCTTCTATGTTTTTATTGCACAACCAATCACAGGCTTCAAAAGTGTCGCACCTATTAACAGGTTAAGCCCCGCCTCCTCTCTAAGATAAAAGTTGTTGTTCAGAGTTTGTTGTTTTGAATTTGGTCCTGAATCTTAAGATAAGGTTCACAGTTAGAGATTTTTAAGCTAAATCAGGAGCTCTCTGAGATCATTCTTTATGAGTCTTTATGAATACAGGCCCAGGATTTATATATAAAGGGAAAGCATCTAAAAGGGAAAGAGATGTTGCTTTAGTTTCTTTTTCACTATCCTGATGCTGGTGATTTGTTTTTGTTTTATTCCAGCCGAATAAATCAGAATGCAGAAAGATTGTCTCTGGCACTAAACCAAAGGGCTTCAAAGTTGTCAAAAACTACGCTGATGACTACAAAATAACCGCAATGTTAGGAGACCTGTTTCTTGTGCGTGGTGGGCCATTTGGCAGCAGTAACCTCCATGCTGGTGTGTGCTACAGTGAAAAGGGCCCAAAAATTATTCAGCTCTTAGGTAAATCTCTAATCTCTGATCTCTAGACATTAATAAGAAACTTTGCCTCATACAAACCTGATAAAGAAAAAAACTTTTAGTTGTTTTAGTCATCTGCATGTGGAGCTTGACTTAAGCAGCTAGATAACTACAAACGTGATGTTTTCATCACATCTGTAAATTGTCTCACCTTTACTAATGTATTGTATATTAAGATGGATAAAACTTACAAAATTATTTCTTTTTTTTTTACAGAGACCACAACCGTTCCAGGTGTCGTGAACAAAGTGCATCTCAACGGGTTTTCTGCAGGCATGAGATATGCAATTTATAGGAGTAAGAAGGGAATCCCTGACTCATTCAAAAAAAAAGTTGATGAAGCATTGAGCAGAAAGCCAAATCATCAAGAGGAACGATACAGCAATATGCGTTTTGCCTTAGAACTACTCTTTGGAGAATTGGAGGTAATAATGAGCAATTTAAAAAAAAAAATAGTGTATATACTGTGTGTATATATATATATATACGTATATATATATGTGTGTGTGTGTGTTTACTTTTGCTTTTACTTTTACAGGAAAAAGAAAGAGATGTGGAAGAATTGAATGAGATTTTATTTGGTGACACTGAATGAGTGCAGCTCTGTACAACCTGAAGATTCTTCTTTAAATTATTATTTTTTTTACTGAAAATCTGCTAATAGACCATTTACTGTTTATTTTCCTTTAGTTACACATCATTTATTCTTAAATCAGTATTAAATCCTAAAATAGAGTTTCATGTTTGATTTTTTTAATCGTCGTCAATCTTCAACAGATAAAAACAAACACATGATAAAATAAAATCTTTAACCGTTTTCTGATTATTGTGTTTTTTTAATGCTCAGAGATTTTTTTCTTGAGAGAAAGAATTTTAAGTGAGTATAAATTCAATTTTATTGTTTTAGTTCATATCATTACATCAAATAAAATAAAACCATGTTCACAAATATAAAAGCTGTGCTTATGAGCTCAGTTTGTTTTTGTTATTGTCTAGTCACCGTTTACGAAGAAGCAGATCAAAGCATCTGTGATCTGTGTAACCAGTCTGTGTAACCAGTCTGTGTAACAAATCTGTGTAACCAGTCTGTGTAACCAGTCTGTGTAACCAGTCTGTGTAACCAGTCTGTGTAACCAGTCTGTGTAACAAATCTGTGTAACCAGTCTGTGTAACAAATCTGTGTAACCAGTCTGTGTAACCAGTCTGTGTAACCAGTCTGTGTAACCAGTCTGTGTAACCAGTCTGTGTAACAAATCTGTGTAACCAGTCTGTGTAACCAGTCTGTGTAACCAGTCTGTGTAACCAGTCTGTGTAACCAGTCTGTGTAACAAATCTGTGTAACCAGTCTGTGTAACAAATCTGTGTAACCAGTCTGTGTAACCAGTCTGTGTAACCAGTCTGTGTAACCAGTCTGTGTAACAAATCTGTGTAACAAATCTGTGTAACAAATCTGTGTAACCAGTCTGTGTAACCAGTCTGTGTAACAAATCTGTGTAACCAGTCTGTGTAACCAGTCTGTGTAACCAGTCTGTGTAACCAGTCTGTGTAACAAATCTGTGTAACCAGTCTGTGTAACCAGTCTGTGTAACAAATCTGTGTAACCAGTCTGTGTAACCAGTCTGTGTAACAAATCTGTGTAACCAGTCTGTGTAACCAGTCTGTGTAACCAGTCTGTGTAACCAGTCTGTGTAACCAGTCTGTGTAACAAATCTGTGTAACCAGTCTGTGTAACAAATCTGTGTAACAAATCTGTGTAACCAGTCTGTGTAACAAATCTGTGTAACCAGTCTGTGTAACCAGTCTGTGTAACCAGTCTGTGTAACCAGTCTGTGTAACAAATCTGTGTAACCAGTCTGTGTAACAAATCTGTGTAACCAGTCTGTGTAACCAGTCTGTGTAACCAGTCTGTGTAACCAGTCTGTGTAACCAGTCTGTGTAACAAATCTGTGTAACAAATCTGTGTAACCAGTCTGTGTAACAAATCTGTGTAACAAATCTGTGTAACAAATCTGTGTAACCAGTCAACAGTCAAGAGAAGGCTTTATTTAAACAAACACAGAAGGTTTACCATGTTTACAGTTAAACGTCTCTAGATTCATTTCAGATTATACGTCATCAGAGGCCGCTTTGACCTACGTGCTGTCCGTGATTATGTCCAGGTACAGTATATAATCTGGAATAAATTGATCAGATATGTGTTTGTTTGTCTTATGTTTCTGAGTTTGTGAATATTAGAACGACGTCTACACAAGGGGTGGGGAAAGAAGGGACTGTATTATTATTCCTCTCAGAGAGAATATCATTTAATCAGTCTGTATTCTTAGTCAAAGCTGCAAGGGAATAGAACTCCATCTCATTAACAATTAGTATTTCATGTATTTGAATTTTCTTTCAATTACTCTTTTTATTCCTAGTTTTCTATACATATGTGTATGTGTGTGAGATGCTCTGGGATTTATTTAGGGTGACGTTTTCATGGGTCTGCAGATGAAATTTTTTTTGTCTTTTTTAGCAAATTCTAGCACATTTACAGTCATGTCTGTTAAAGGCAGGGTCTCCGATTTTTGAGAAATGCTTTAGAAAACTGAGTCGGGCCGATAATAAGCAAAAATCTAAACAAAAATAGTAGAAGTAGGACGTGTTAATATAGGATCAGCTTTCCAGCGTTGGAGAGAACTGAAGGAGCAGGAAGTTGGCCACATATTCACAGGTTGGAGTTTCCCGAGTTAATAACTCCTGAGCTAAACGCTGTTACTACACAAATAACACCTCTTTTCTATCGTAGTAATGTAGAGAGGCAGCTACAACCGCGTTTTGTGTAGTAACAGCGTTTAGCTCAGGAGTTATTGACTCGGGAATTTCCAACCTGTGAATATGTGGCTAGGGTTGCCACCCATCCCGTGAAATACGGAATCGTCCCGCATTTACAGGCAAAATGACGCGTCCCGTATCAAATCAATACAGGACGCGATTTGTCCCGTATTTTACATACAGGTCCACATTATAAAGCATCCCATGCAAATTAGTGATGGCCAGTTCGTGAACGAATCGTTCTTTTGAACCAGTTCTTTTTAGTGAACTGGATGAACCGGTTCACCAAATCGGACTGATTCGTTCTAAACAGTTCGCGACTTGAGTCAGCGCTGATCCACAAGTTACTAAAGTTGCTCACTTTCAGTCATGCCTGAAAGTCTGTCCGACTCTAAATAAACTAATATCCCGGAGTATATGTAACTCCTGTACACTGAACTGACATGTTGTGCTGAGAGAACTGTGAGCGCGAGCTGTTGATACTGCGCATGCGTGAATTACTGAACCGATACAGCGAATCATCAGTACATTCAACTGAGAACTGCTTGTTTCGGACGTGTCCGTGAACCGATGAACTAGTACAGCGAATCATCAGTACACGGAACTGAGAACTGTTTCTTTCGGACGCGTCCGAGAACCGATGAACTGTTGATACTGCGCATGCTTGAATAACTGAACTGGTACAGCGAATCATCAGTACACTACTGTTGATGCTGCACATGCGTAAACCTTCAGAGCAAATTATACATATTGGGATATGCATAGTAACTAGTCATAAGCTATTAACCCCTTTAAGCATTGCCCCCCTTTTGCAGCTTTTTCGCCTACATGACCTACCCAACAAAAAGTGATACAGCTCCCACATACTTTGACACACAGGGGTGAGCCTGACACACAGGGGTGAGCCTGACACACAGGGGTGAACCTGACACACAGGGGTGAGCCTGACACAGGGGTGAGCCTGACACACAGGGGTGAGCCTGACACACAGGGGTGAGCCTGAAAGAAGGGATTCTCTAGTTTCAGAAACTAGTTTCAGATTGATTCTAGGCCTTACTGGCACAAAGTTACAGGGGTTTGAATGCAGGTTTTCATTTCCGCCTGGGTTGTTTACCTGATAAACTGATTAATCTTATTTTTCTGGAACATGTTAGGGACCAAATAACAACTGAGAGTCAGAGCGACATGTCTTGGCTTTCACCAAAAAAATTTCAAGTCAAAAGACCCAAAAATGGCTTCAATAAAAATATTTTTCTACGGACATGGTCGTCGGGTGCAGCGTTTTTGTGTACTTGTTTACTATATAACTTTGAAATAAAAGGCTGCAGGCTCAGTCTGACAAGCCATAAACAAGCCTAGACTCTCTCTCTATCACTCTGGTGTGAAAACAGGCCTGTAACTTGACACCCTGAGCTGTGAGAGGGACAAAAGGTCAGGGATTACGCAAGAATTCTTCTGCGCATCCAGTTCACGCAGACACAGGCAAAGAATGTAAGGCATGTCGCATACCGTTGGAATCGTCTGCTTATTGGCTAAACGGCTGTATAGGTCCCGGCCCATTTCATTGCTATTGGAAGGAGTAATTGTCAGTCAAAGGCGGGTTCCCAAAAAATGAGGTCATGCCACCATTGGCTTCTCAGCCGTCTATCTCTGCCATACAAGCACCGATTGGCTCAAATGAGGGCTTATTTGATTCGTTAGGACCTGGGCTATAAATATGACGTAGACTTTGAATATCCCAATTAGGAGTTAGAGCGGCAAAACGAGATGATGGCGCACTTCTGTTTCCAGTTTTCAGAACACTAACGGAATATTACAGATTTCAATTCCTTGGACCTGTGTGGATTTTTGTGGATTATTTGTGTTGGAATATATTACCCCAGTGAAGAAAGAGACGCGTCTAAAGGTAAGGGAAAAACCGGCCTAGCGCCACCTAGGTCAGTTTTGTACAAATTTTTTTTCTAATTGTATGAAGGCTGTGAATCATATTGTGCTTTGTGTGTGGGCTTAAAAAAATATTGAGAGTATAAACTTTACTAGGTAAATAGGTTTTTTCGTGTTTTTGGAGGATTTGATGCTTTAAAGTTGAATTGAAGCTTGTTTCTGGGTCATCCCCTGCGACCCGTATTTTTATAAAAAAAAAAAATCAATATATGTCACTCAATATATGTCAGTTAATTTTACTATTGACTGTTGTGCAGATTAGTCTGTATTTTTATATGCCACTTTTTGTAAGTTGATGAAGATTAGTTTATTAACTTTATATCTTTAAGACACGTAAAACATCCACGTTTGCACATAAATGCCTGTACTGGGTGTTTTAGTTGCAAAACTTAAATGTAAGAAACGTATTCAACTAAAGTTATGATTACAAAGAACTTTTCGAATGTGTTAAATTGATTGTATTAATATCTGCCGGCAGCGGGATAATGGAATTTGCGTCATTACGTCATTGTGAATGACGTCATTACGGCAGGACGTAAAAGAACTGATGAACTGGATTTTTGAACTGGTTCATTAAATCGAACTGTCCGAAAGAACCGGTTCGCGGAAAGGAACCGAACTTCCCATCAATAATGCACATTGTGTGGAGACGCGTCCTATTCTGCCCCTGATTGGGTAATACTCGTTGCCATCGTTGGTTTGATTGGTTTGTTTTAGGGTTACGAGCCGTGAATCACGGCCAATCAGAGTCAGAGGAGGGCGGGACGCCGCCTCGCCGGTTCTTTTGACAGAGTCAGAGTGACAGAAAATCCGTATGAAACGAAGACATCTTTTACACTGATATACATCCACTGATGTTATGTTCATGATGTTCATGGGAGATCTTTTGCAAGTTTGCAAGTTATAATGACTAAGTTATGGATCTGTTAATGTAATAATAAGTTAATAAAATATGGTTCACATCTCACAAGTTCCTCCAAAAGCTTATTTTTTGTGTTCTCAGTCACACTTTGTTGGCGTATATTTATTATCGTCATAGCCGTGTATTCGATATGACAACTTAAGTTGTGATAGTGAGAGACTGAGTGCATCTGTTCACACTGATCTCAATAGCAGATATCTTATTATAATGTCCATTGGTATCGATCTTAATATTTTTATGAATACATGTTTTAAGTTATGATATACCACCACTGGCACGCCATCGGAACCGTGGTCATCGTGGCCCCGAGGGGGGTGTGGCCCCCGCTGCGGCAGGCGTCCCTTATTTTTCTGTATTGAAGGTGGCAACACTATATGTGGCCGACTTTACTTAAGATGCCGAGGCGCTTTTTTCCTTCTCGATAGGTGAGTAACGTTGGTTTTGCTTTGTTACACAGAACTAATATATGCCTTTGTCCTTTACATGATTATGCTTGTGTGTCATTTTTGCTTGTTTGTTTATCTACAATCGTATTGTTCTTCCCTTCAGCTATGATAAAGACACGTTTCTTTCCATTAGTTGCCTGGGTTACGTATGTATGTGTGGGCGGAGCTATCGATACAGGGGTGGGACCCGTTTGGGTTAGGGGCGTGTTTGTTTTGGTGATTTCAAATGTCAACATTGGCATTCAAACGACAGAGACCCCACCTTTAATGTGCCTTTTAAACAAATAAATGAAATCAAACATAATCTAATACAGTTCTGAAATAACACCTTACGATCGGATGAGATAAAGATCGGCTTGTACGAGAATGACAGGAAGCGTAACGCCTTATGAGACGGACATGTGCGACTATGGGGTCAGAATTGTTTCGTTATTCTGAATAAATACACTATGATCCACAAATAAATATAAAGAGTTTCACAAATATTTTTACGAATTTCACAAAAAGAAATGAAATTCACAAATAAATAAAATGGGATTTGCAAATAAAAAAAATATTTATAAATTGTATTTATTTACGAATCGCGTTCTGTGCATTTGTGGATTTGAAACCTTTCTAACGTCAAGACGTGCACAAGAATCCACAAATAGGTGACTCCGCCCACCGTCTACTCCAGCCAATCACGTTCTGATTTACTCGCTCTTCACACTACCCCTGGACCCATTGATGATGCTGAAATTGTTTCCAAAAAAAGCAGAATTGAACTAACCCTCAGTGCTGGCCACAATCCATACAGGGTTAGCAGATTGGGCTCGAATCTGCGACAAATGTTTTTTATTTGTTTTTTTTTTAATCGTATTTTGCAGTACATATTACACTGTGATAGTGCGAGTAAATCAGAACGCGATTGGTTTGCGGTAGACCGTGCCACGATTGGTCAGCGCCACGAGACCGTTGTCCGATTGGCTGGAGTAGGCGGTGGGCGGAGTCACCTATTTGTGGATTCTTGTGCACGTCTTGACGTTAGAAATGTTTCAAATCCACAAATGCACAGAACGCGATTCACAAATGAGCAGGAAGCCAGTCACAAATAAATACAATTTATAAATATTTTATTTATTTGCAAATCCCATTTTATTTATTTGTGAATTTTTCTTTTTGTGCAATTTGTAAAAAATATTTGTGAAACTCTTTATATTTATTTGTGGAACATAGTGTATTTATTCAGAATAACGAAACAATTCTGACCCCATATGCGACTTCCAGAGGTACAAGGTCCTGATGTTTACTGATGATGTGACTCCTGATAAAAGCCACAGGATCAATTCTGAGGTGTGAAGCTGTAGTAAATTATCTGCTCACATTCAGCCAAATGCTTCCAGACTCCTTAGACAGTTCTTCACTTATGCTTAACATGTTTAATAACACATTATTTTTAATATTTTTTTTTCATATATTTCTCATGTTTATGTATCTTTAGTTGCATCTGTATGACATTTTATAGTCGGGGTGAAAAAAAAATGCAGGCAGGATGAGAGTTTTAAAAAAAAATAAAACAGATGAGTGAATGTGAGTGTGTTTGAGTCTGGTGACCACTAGAGGGCGGTGTGACTCCACGTCCATATCAGGATCAGTCAAACGCCTAAGTCCAATTATAGTCTTATCACATGCTTCAAAATTCAGTACTTTAGTTTACTTTCATATCAAACATCAGCAGGAAGATAAGAAACAACAAACAAAAACTCATGACCACGGCATGGATAACGATGATGGCGACGACAATGACGTCAGTTTGAGTATTTCAGATACTGCAGATTTCCACAGAGAATTGTACAAAAAACAAACAAAACAAACAATCCTACAGTTCTGTGAGCAGCACCGACTTGTCAATGAGAGACGTCCGAGGAGAAACGACCGACATCAGCATCAGGTTGTGTTCCTGTCCATCAACAACAGGAACCTGATGCTACAGCGTACCATGTGTTTAACGAAACCAGAAGATAAAGACTAAGCGTCTTCAGAGATTAAAAAAAAAAAAAAGTGGAATGTTTGTACCAGGTCAAGTGCTTTCCTTCCTTAAGTGTGTATTCACAAGTTTATGCACGATAAACAATCAGCTGCCTTCGAGCTTCATACATCCTCTTGTTCTTTGAAACAACCGACACCGTGCTGTCAATCACCTTCATCCTCACTCGAGTATGCTAACGATCCAGATTAGCCTCGTCAACAACGTCCTCCATCACAACAAGTGAAGATGAAATATTCCAAAATATTTCATTCACATGCAGAACTAACTTTCAATTCAATATGCTATCGTTCATACCTCAGAAAAGAAAAAAATATAATAAATCTAGATCCCGCTAACATTAAGAAGGGTAAATAAACCTGACTACGGCTAGCGTTAATAAACAGATCGTTAATAGGATACTGGTGGGGTATTAGAGATCGTTAATGGGATACTGGCGGGGTATTGGAGATCGTTAATGGGATACTGGTGGGGTATTGGAGATCGTTAATGGGATACTGGTGGGGTATTGGAGATCGTTAATGGGATACTGGTGGGATATTGGAGATCGTTAATGGGATACTGGTGGGATATTGGAGATCGTTAATGGGATACTGGTGGGGTATTGGAGATCGTTAATGGGATACTGGTGGGATATTAGAGATCGTTTTTTGTTTATTATGTTATTTTCACTAATACACAAAACGACATGTAAACAGAAAACAGCTTCACTAAGCTTTAAATCTACCACATTAATGAGCCGCTGTATCAGTCTGTCCTATGATAAAATCTGAAAGTGTTGACGGATTCAATCTGTTATTATTCTTTAACGTTAGAATAACAATTCTAAATAAAGTACAGTTGAAAAAAAAAAAAACCCAACAACTTCTTCAGATCAATTTTCTTTCTTTCGTCTGCCTTTGAAAGTGTCCATGAAGTTGAAGGCTCCGAGGTACACGCCCAGGATCACGGCTCCCTTAAACGGCAGGAAACTGCGGAGAGGGAAAAGAGAAAAAAAAAATCATTGAGACCCGACACGACGCGTACGGCGAGGAGGAGAAGGTCAAAGACAACGTGGTAGAAAGACAAAAAAACACTCGTTCAGCAAGAAGGACGACTCTGTTGATGGACAAGAGATTCCAGAATTTCCAGAATCAAGCATTTGAGCTGAAAAACAAGCCGACGGGTTTTAAGAGTCACGCAATATTAAACCGCAGATTTATTAGTTAACACATTTTAGTGCTTTGATTTGTTGATTATTCAGTGAAGCCTAAAGCCCGTATTCATGAACATTCTCAGAGTAAAGAGTTTCTCCTAGTGATGAAATTCTAATAAAGTTCTTAGAAATCTGGGCGTTTCCCTTTAAGACTGAAGAGAAGATCGTAGTAAAGATAAAAGTCCTTCATATTAACATTTACGGCATTTAGCACCTTATCCAGAGTGACTTACAACTGAGCAACTGAGGGTTAAGGGCCTTGCTCAGGGGCCCAGCAGTGGCAGCTTGATGGACCTGGGGTTCGAACCCATAACCTTCCGATCAGTAGCCCAACACCTTAACCACCTTAACCACATAATGACAGTGAGTTAATAAGATGATACAGATTAGATTATTTTTGTGACCAATCACATTAGAGATCACATCTCCACTACTCTGCTGTGTCATTTAGAGA